>NC_050606.1:2255484-2445484 GCF_013368585.1 Megalops cyprinoides
GTACAGTGAAACTAAAAAACAGTTATCATTGCTTGCTGGTGCGCTCGCACCACATTGGATTCTATGTAAAGGTCATTTCACCTGAATGGATACGCTTGTGTCCTATTGTGTTGGAAGTCACTCTGGATAAAAGTGTCTGCTAAATGCATGAAATGTAATGTAATGTAAAGGACAGTGTATGTACAGGTGAGGGAGTTCAGGACATGCATGTCATCTGCCTTTACCTGGTACAGGTGTGTGAGCAGTGTTTCACCTCTTGGTATGCAAAAGAAACAGTCTTAATTTCGCTGGGGTGGATCGAATTCAATCCCTCTGCTCTGTTATTTGGACTTACAGAAGCTTAATAGTATTATTGTAATTAAAAGTATTCAAGTGAATAAGTAAATAAGTATAATTTGACTTGCTACTTGGCTTCATTACTTACACATTTTTATGTCAGCTTAAAGCATGGAGACGAAAAAGGATAGCAACCTGGTTGTTTTAAAAATACTTTAAATATTTGTTTAAGCTGATCTCAGGGTATTCATTTTCCATAAATTGTGAATGATTTATTCATGTTGTCTGTTTATGAAATTTATGTTTCCTCATTTTTTGTAACCCCAAGTACTGTTAAGAGATACCAGATTGTGAGGACAAGACATGAAAACAATATATTTTGTTGAAATCAAGAAATTCAACAAAAAGAATAAGCACACAGAAGGCCACACTGTTAATGGAGCTAGCAGCAGCATGCTATCTCACTATCTTACCATTACATTCCCAAAAATAGGTACCATTCACTCCCCCCCGCATTGGATACATAGTGGTACAGTCTGGGACCGAATGGTCAGGTGGTGTAGTTTCATAAAATTACCACTGGCGGCGCTCGCCACCCCTTTACCCACAACCACGAACAAACAAGCAGGTAAGGAGCTGTTTTAGGCCTCAAAATATTTCATTGATCCATCCTTTGCTGTAAATAAATTTCATAGCTAATATTCTCTTTGGAATGATGTTACTGTCACCGAAACAGGATATTTTGGCCATTGGGTGGGATATGATGATATATTTATGCTGTATTGAGAGATAAGATGATATTTTAAGGCCTCCTCAGTCAAGGGCATGGATTTCCCATCCATGATAAGGCCATTGACCTCCACAAGTTGGAAAATATCTATAATAAAAACATGATGCTGCTCTGCTCCTGATGGAAGGGGATCCCTGAAGCTCTCAGGTGTAGGCTGGCCTCTTAGTGTGGGTTTGCCTCTAAAATTAGATATGGATTTTATCAGTGTTTCTTCTGTTTCAGAGTATCTGTGTGATGTCACTTCTCAGCCCCCCGCCCCAAACCCCCAACTCCCACTCTGCAGAATATCAGTGGACATTTTGAGTGCTTTATTGCCACAGAGCTGTTCCAAAAAAAAAAAACCTAACCCCTGCTATCTGAGACTGCTGCAAAGACAGTGATGTTTGAGGCCAGAGGTCAGATTGTGTCAGAGGTGAAAACATGATGATGATATGCTCACTGGGAAAGATTTCCTCAACCCTGGTCCCTCCTCTTTGTCTGAATGTGAAACAATCTGAATGTGTTGCCCCGACCGCTGTGAGGTCGCTTATCGGGCATTCTGTGCCATCGTTTTCCATCTTCCGTGACACGGCAAGCGCGCCGTTTGAATTTCCCACGAACCAGGGGCCTAGTTTGTTGAAGTCTCTCAGTCGCTCGGGTTAATTACAGGCACTTATTTTACATGCAGGTCAGTGATGATGGAGTAAAGGACCTTCAGCTCTTTGCTGAGACTCTCCCACCTCAGCAGAGCGGTTTTGGAAACTCTCTTTATGTCTGAAATATCGCCGCGTGGGTTCAAGGAGTGGTGGCACCCAATTTCAGGTTAGCCGTACCTGTCTGTCTACCTCATCACTTTGATCAAGCGCATTAGCCTTGAAAGGCAGGGAAACGGAGCTAAAATGAAGCCGTCGGGCCCCACACGTCACCGACAGTGACAGCGGGATCCATCTCTGTCAGCAAGGGATGCACCCGCGTGGCTCCAGGCCCAGGGTCCTTAGCAGAAATATAATGGAGACGTCAAACTGTACCCCCTTCCCTCCTCCCAACCGTGAGGTTGAGCTCAATCCTCCACCCGGGATTCAACCAAATCCCAAAGCACTTTGCCCATAAATTAATGTAGTTCACATCAATGTACGTGTTGGATTAAATATTTCTCAGCGTATTACTTCCACAACATTGTGCGATGTGGGAATGAATCGAGGATACAAATGGAATTCACAGTTAAAAAAAAAAAGTGACACTATCTTAAATTACACTAAAGGCAGTGTTACCAACACAACTCATTCTGTGCTATCCTGCTAGTTTTTTTAATTCGACTTGACAGTTTACTTGACTTTTTTTTTTTTTTTTTTGGGAAACTCCCAAAAGTGTTTGAGCGCCTGTGGGTCGGTGCCAGCACCTCTGCTTGTCCCGTGGTGACCTTGCAGCAGCGGCTTGCCCCGCAGAGTGACGTCCCCTAGATTAATGCCGCACCTTTGTAATCACGGAACGCACGCCGTGCCTCGGCTTCACCCGTGAAAATGGATGACGAGTCGCCACTCCCATCTGTCACCGTTGACTAATGCCCGGCTTGGAATTTCAATGTGACATTTATCTCCCTAATTCCGAAGGAGCGAGAACGCTTTCCGCGGCCGCACACCTTCTAATTATCCATTCCCCAGAGGAGACCGGCTGAAGCATCAGATGCCTCTCGCTAGGCCCCGCACTTTCATATATCCAAAAAACATGTGCAAGGGCCTGGCTTCAGTTCACACACACCTTTGTCCTTAGTGTTCAATGAACGGTATAAATGCATTTTGTGTGTCCACACTTTCTCATCTTTGATTTGTTACCAGAAGCATTTTTCCTTTAATTCTAATGTCTGCTGGACTCATAAAGTTTGATAAGAAATTCTAAAGGTGTTTTCTCATTCTTAACCTTGCTCTTAAGTACAAATGGCCTTGCAGTAAGTTTGAGTTGGGGTTTAATTAAAGTAACAAGAAGCTACTTTCATAGTGGTGAGGAGCAGTGCTCCTAACCTCAAGGTTACTGGTTTGATTCCCTGGTGTGAGATATTTAACCCAGAATTGCCTCTGTAAATATCCAGCTGCATAAATGGATAACAGTATAAACTGTAATTCATGTAACTCACTCTGTGTAAGAGCATCTGCTAAATGACAATAATGTAATAATGTAATATCACCCACATGACTTCCTTCTTACAGGAAATGTCAATGAAGACTCAAATTCATGATTGCATTAGTTATCCGGAAACATCCTTGTTGTACTGACCTGGTATGTAGCCTGACAGTGGAATTATCTTTGAGGTTTTATCTATTTATTATTTCTGTCTGTCTTTCAGCAAGAAAAGAAGAGCAAGACCGAGCATTGGAAAACATCTCGGCGGTTGCTAAGCTGCACGTGACGGAGGTGCAGATAAAGACCAGGTATGTTTCCAGTAAATGCCCTTTCCCCTTTTGTCGGGGTCAGCATCTTTTAGAAATGTCAGGAGATGAGGCTGGCTTGTTGGGACAGCGTCTCAGGTGCATCAGTGAGCCAGCGGTCCGGAGGAGAGAGAAGCCCACATTTTTCACTCACAGGTGAGCATGGCTTGACAAAGTTGGCAGCAAGCATGCATTTAAAGAAGCTCCTGCCCCTGAGGATGGTCTATCAAATGCCATTCCTCACAGATAAGCAATGCCCTTCATGCCTTACCCAGATATCCTTACACTGCCATGCAACTTTCAGGCAGCAAAAAAAAAAAAACTGTTTGTTGGGAATGGTACCTTGTTCACGTAATATGAAAGGGGTTATGAAGTGAGATAGAGAATGTGCTCTGAGCCACAGCTCTGGCTCTTCCTTTTGCTGTTGGCAGTGTGGTGACGGTGGCTGGTTTTTGCCGGCAATTTAAATTTAGTCTGACCCTTTTCTTTTAATCTTCAGTGTTATGCTTTTGAAAAGCTGTATTTTTGCACTGCTCTCATGTTATTTTGTCAGACGCTAGACAAATTGTCCTTATGTAGTCCATTGACTGTTAATAATGCCTTTCTCTGATTTTGAGTAATCATTTACTGTCCATTACTGGCATGTAAGGGTTATGGTATTAAGGTGCTGACCTGACTGGGGTTTGTTTTTATTATTTTTTTTTTTTTTTTACTATCTAACAGTTCTTGCTGTTTCTGAAAGGTAATGACCAATGTTTGATTATTTGCTATAGCTGTTGGACATTTTACCCTTCACTGCAATTCGCTGATGGAATCTCTTGTTCAGTTGATACTCAGACAGGGGATACTGGGGTGAAATTAAAGCTATATGAGATGCGGAATGAAGTTGGGATGTCATCATGAACATTTTAATTTTATCAGAGAAAAATACACAGGCATTGAATCGCAGTATTTCATGCTTGGTTGTTTATGTTCTCTTGAAGTTCACTGCGGAGTCAAACAGAAATACTCTTGTAACATTCTGCCACCAAATCCCTGTGGTTAGAGGTGCGTGTGTCTGTGTGTGCGTGTGCGTGTGCATATGCACACGCGTGTCTGTCACACTATCAGTGCAGCTGTGGTGCACGCAGTTGTCTGTCATGGGCGTGGCTTTTTTGACGCTGTGGTGGAATCTGTACATGAACCACGCCCGTGAGATCAGTCGGCTTGTGAGCTGGACTCAAAGGTAGATTGAAAACACTGTGAAAAGGGATCTCTCATTCTCCCGAGTTAGGTTTGTGTAGTTCTGAGATACGCTTAGATTTCCCTTTAATGCAGTGGTTTTGCCCCTGAGAGGAAAAGGAGCTGCCACCGAATCCTGCAGGACGGGATGACTCTAATCTCGGCCTCCAGGGCAGAGGGCTTTCTGGATATCCGACTCTCAATAAAGTGCTAAACACTCTCTGAGCTGGCCAGGAAAGCTAAATTGCTTCAATCAGGAATGTTATCAGTTCAATCAGGTACATAATTACCTGGCTGGGAGACGTGCTGGTGACACTGGGGCCCTCCAGGACCTGGGTCTAAGTAACATTACATCCAGTAGCCCTGCTACCAGCTCCAGAGTCCCACTGATAAATGAGTAATGGAATAGGTGAGGAAACTTTATAGAAAATGAAGTTTCTCCACTGCTTGGTTATGAGGTGGCCTTGCTCCATCCTTTCAGTGCCTCCTGAATGTTTTTTCTTTTTTCCAGCTCTATTATTCACAAAAATGAACCAAAAACAGAGGGCGCGCTGGATATTTGGCTTCTCACCCGAAATGTCTGCGCCATTAAGGGGCTCCATTTGGGAGCTCGTGCCCCTGGCTGCCCGACAGTCAATCTGCTGGGGGGGGGGGGGAGAGCAGGGAGCTAGAGGTGTCAGGAGGACGGCGGAGACACAACCAGATGAGACATTGAAGGATTGCACAGCACCAGCCTCAAGGGCAGGGTAGAGGCGTGCCGTGACAGTCCAGCAGCGGCCTGGAGTACACCGCCTGCACCTCCACAGCAAAGAGGCAGCCGTTGGAGAAGCAGAGTGGAGGAGGAGTGAGGACCTGAAGGTTATAACTCCCGGAAAGAGGTGATTAGAGGAGGAGTGAGGGGACCTGAAGGTTATAACTCCCGGAAAGAGGTGATTAGAGGAGGAGTGAGGGACCTGAAGGTTATAACTCCCGGAAAGAGGTGATTAGAGGAGGAGTGAGGGACCTGAAGGTTATAACTCCCGGAAAGAGGTGATTAGGGGAGGAGTTAGGGATCTGAAGGTTATAACTCCCGGAAAGAGGTGATTAGAGGAGGAGTTAGGGATCTGAAAGTAGCTGGCTTGAATGCAGTGCGACACTGCACAGCGTGATTATTTATTTTAATAATGTGTGTGTGTGAGAGAGAGAGAATGGGTACATAAGTGTACAATTTGTATGAAACACTGTATGTGTACATAAGTGTGTGAGATCACCTCTTCACAAGGTTTGTGTGTGTGTGTGTGGGGGGGGGGGGGGGGGGGGGTGTTGAAGATTGATTTGTGCCTTTTCATTACAATGCTGTTATCAAATTCTCGCAATCTCTTACTGTTCATGGAACCTGAGAAACTACACCCCACCCCCCCTTTATCCCGTAGCGTTATCAGTCAGGGCACAGTGCCACTCAGCACGACTCGAACACTCAGACGCACTTCATCAGCTGCCCAGCAGTAATTATATCAATTGCGCGTCAGTTAAATTTAAAGCGGCTCGGCGCGCTGCGCCATAATGACTGACATCGGCGCTGCGCGTGTAGCCAGGGGGACATGGCGATGCCAGCCTGACTCACACAGCTGACTGTGACAGTGACAGGGGGCCAGGGACACCGCCTCATCCACACGCAGCTACTGCATTCAGACGGAGGTGGAGACCGAGAAACTCTTACTGTCACAGAGCTTTCCCTCGCCGTGGGTCCCCACAACCAGGGTCTCCAAGATAATGAGGGGAGGGAGGAGTCAGAGGTGGCTTTAATCTGCCGTGAAATGTGGTGTTGCGTTAGACTTAACCAGGACCAAACGGTTTGTGAAGAGCCATAGCTTCTGTTAACCACTGAATGTTCTATCATTGAGCGTGTAAGGATTTATAAAGCATTTATTTATAATCCTAAACAGGGTGCCCCAGTTTAGGAAATGATGCATAGTGTTTTCTACAGTCGGTGTGTGCCAGTGTGAGCATGCGTTTGTGTGCGCCTGTACGTGCGTGTGCATGGATGCACGTGTGTGTGTGTTTGTGTTTGTGTGTGTGTGCGTGCGTGTATCTGCCTGTGTGCGTCTGTGGATGCGTGTGTGTGTGTGCGTGCGTGCATATCTGCTCCTGTGTGTGTGTGCGTGTGTGCGTGCCTGCATGCGTGTGTATCTGCTCGTGTGTGTGTGTGCGTGCGCGTGCGCACGTGTGTGTGTGTGTGTGTGTGTGTGTGTGTGTGTGTGTGTGTGTGTATGTGCGTGTGTGTGTATGTGCGTGTGTGTGTGTGTATGTGTGCTGTGGCTGACGATGGCTGATTGTGATGTATTTGCAAAATGTAATTTCATGCTAAGGGCAGCAGAGCCGTGTTGCTGTGCCGCCACGGGGACAGATAACAGCCTCTGTATGTCAATACAGCGACGGCTGCAGCCCAGGCCTGTGTCATTAGCAATGGATTACTCTGTCTGATGAGCCCTCTACTGATGTCAACACTCGACACTTTGACCCCTGTGACTGCCAGGCAAATGCCCAGGGGTTCATTTTGTGTCTGACGATCTCTTAAATGGATGAGTGTTTGCTGTGTCGCGCACGTTTGGAAAATAATGCCTACATGTTTTCCATAAATCAGCCCTGTGTCAGGAGTAATCACGTTCCAGTGGCTCCTTCAGCTGCCTCCATACTGTCATGGAGGGGTCTTTTTTTCCCCTCTTATTGATGAACTCTGTTCACATGTGACCTTAAACACATGTGCTCATGTCTGAAAAGCACACACGAGACAGTTTAATCAAAGCTGTTACTCTACATGGCTTAAGCAACGTTTGGACTTTCCATGCAGGGCTATGAATTGCCTGGCTGAAAGATTATATCTCCACTGTGTGAGCTGGAACTCAGATCAAAGTTGTTTTATCGTAATGCAGTAGAACTGTCAAATTTGAAGTTACAGTTTGAAGTTGTGAAGTTTGCAGGCTTTTTTTTTTTTTTTTAGAGAGCGGCAGCTTTGTTTGTCTTCTAGTGATGCCCTTTAGTGTTTTCCACTCAAGGGCTTTGGAGTATTTTTGGGTCCTGCAGGATATTTTGGTCTCAGGAAAGCCCTATAGTTCTGTCAGTGTGATCATATACTGTAAGGTATTACACACCTGTAAAGTTTTGAATTTAGTCAGTCAATACACCGAGGAGGTCTCTATGGTGTTGTTGGGTTAGTATATTAGACTGTATTTATCTGTTGGCGTGTTCACTCAAACAGTAAGGACATGTTGTGACAGCTATGTTATATAATTCAGTCTCTTCTCTTCCGCTGCAAACCTCGAACAGCTGTCACTGCGAATTCACGAAATTTCACTCGAGCGTCGTGCCGGCACTTTGGCACATCCTTTTTTTTTTTTTTTTGCGTGTGAAGCAATTGACATTTCCCCTACCCCCGTTGGTAATTCGGTTATTATAATGTAGGATGGGTTATGACGCTGCGCCGGGGGCACGAACGAATCCCGACGCCCCGGTTAACACACATGGCGAATCACTGACAGGTCAGCTAATGTGAAGGGACTGCAGCGTCCCCAGGGTCCTGGCCCGTCGCTCGCTACGAAACTTAGCTTTGGGACTCCTCCGGGGGACCTCGAGAAGGCTGTGACGATGCTCCGCAGACGGTGTGGAGACAGTAGGGGCCTCTTTACAAGGCTTGCATCTTGTATGATCACCTTATCTTTGACGCTTCGATTCATGTGAAAATAACCATGTTTCCAATGTCAGCTGGTATAACCTGAGGCAACCTGAGACACATTATGGGACAATTAGAGTTGTTAAGGGGAACTTCCTGGATATGAAGGGATATGAATATGAGAAGTTATTAAGAATAAGAATAAGAATAAGAAATACTTTATTAATCCTGAAGGATTAGGGAAACTTTGTGGATGTGAAGAGATATGAATATGAAAAGTTGTTAAGGGGAACCTCCTGGATGAGGCAACCCTACATGGGGCACAGTAAGGTTCAGCAACTCTATTCATTTAATCCTATGCTGGGACAGGTAACTACAATGGCCCACAGCTCATTCAGTTCCCAATCATTCATATTCATTCAGGAGGACTTGTGGAGTCAATATTAATATTCAATATTGTTACTTAATCTAACCTCAAACTTAAACCAAATCATGTACTTTAAGCTATTGTATAGTCAGTATAGTCCAATATAGTCCAATAGTCCAAAATAGTCAGTAATTGTTCCTTAACCTAATCACAAATGTAAACCACAGTCATACCCAAACGCCAACCCTCTCTGTAGACGCACCACAATGTAATCACAGTGTAGTCACACAGCCCTTACCAGGAATCACTCAAAACCTACACGTATCCCACTGGTGTTAATATTTGCATGCCTTCCAGTCCCATCCGAGTGCTTTCCCAGAATGTGTAGGTTGGCTTCCTCAGACTCCTGGAGGAGATCCTTACGATGACAGGAAGAGCCGCAAAGAAGTGAGGGGCTGCCTCCTCTTTCAAGGAAGTCCTCCATATTTCAGGAGAAAACAACAAAACCAACAGAGGTGTTTAAGCGTCTGGAAAGGAACTGACAGGATCCGTTTTGTGAGGGTGCTGGGGGCATTTCAGGGCGGTTTCTGTTGCTCGTTCCTTTCATTGCGTACCAAGAGGTGAGCTGCTTGAGTGAAAACACATGCAGACAACAAGCACTGCTGTAGCAACACGAGGTGCGATTCTCCGTCCTGATTGGTCCAGATGACGACAAATAACCGCAAAAACACTGCTGGATGCATACTTGGTAATTGTCAAAGATGTGATTTTTTTTGATGTAGATTGTTGTAATATTTTAATTAAGAAAATATGTTTGTTTTATTATTATTACGAGGAGGATGATGATGATATAGTTATAAGTTAAAGGGGAGCCGTTTTCTTCATCTTACAGAAGGCTAACATGAGTATTATCACCAGACAACGAAGGGAGCTCAGGATGGGTTGGCAGTGTAGCTTAGTGGTAAGGAGCTTGTAACCGAAAGGTTCGATTCGATTCCCTGCTTGGGTTGCTGTACCCTTTGGCAAGGTATTTAACCCAGAAATGCCTCAGTGAATATCCAGCTGTATAAATGGAGAACATGTAAAAACTGTAACCTTTGTAAGTCGCTCTGGATCTGCCAAATGGTAATGATGTTATGTAATTTAATAATAATATTGTAATGATAGGAATAACACAGGGCGGCTGTGGTTGAGCTGCAGGGGGTCGTATCGCACATGCAGAGGGGACAGGTGGGGGGGGGACTGCAGTAGCCAGGGCAACGGAGGACCCGGGGGTGGGGAGGAAGGGGAGTAGGTCACATTATTACATTACATTATTGGCATTTAGGAGATACTCTTATCCAAAGTAACTAACAGTTCAGTTACAACCTCTTTTACAATATTATTCATTAATACAGCTGGATGTTTACTGAGGCAATTGTGGGTTGAGAACCTTGCCCAACGGTACAGCAGCAGTGCTCCAGTGGGAAATCGAACTGGCAACCTTTCGGATACAAGTCCTGCTGCTCAACCACCGTGCCACACTGCTGCACAGAGCTGCAAAGCGACAGTGTGGTGCGAACGCATCGGTGCAGTGCGGCCGTGTGGTCGCATCGTCAGGGACGCTCCTGGGTAATCCGGGGGCAGAGCTGGAGAGGAGCTTGCGGAGCGGGATGTTTTGAATCAGAGCGCCGGCAGCCCTGAAATCGGCTTAGCAGCGTTAATGAGAGCCAGGGGTCACGACCCCTTACGCAGGCCCCAGCAGGCCATACAAGCCTACCTTACTTACAAAGAACATGTGGATGCTTCCCCACCCCCACCCCCCCCATTCCTCTTTTCTTTGGTTCTGATTTCCCCAGCTCTGTCTCTCTCTCTCTCACACCGCAGGTTTTTGCAGTCATAAGAGGCTTTCAGATCCGCCATGGTAATCCCCCCCTCTCGACAGTAGCATGCAGCTCTGACAGGACCTGGCTAAATAAATAAAACCCTAATCACTTTGTTTATTTATGTAGAAGAGTCATTCCTAATGAGAGTCGGGCTCTCAGCACAGTTTTCATAGCATTTTGCCCCAAATGTGTTTTCACGCTTAGTGTTTTGTACGCGTTCTTGTTTTATCCAAAGCGAGTTGCATTTTCAAAAATTATTCTTCACGCAGAGAGAGTGCTTGAAAAGAATTCAGTTCCCTTTCAGCGTTTGCTTATACTGAACTACACAGCTAAAGGCGGTCTTAGAACGGCGTAGTTATGAGCTAAACCTGTGTTTTGTTTTCCAAGCATAAGGTTGAAATTGATGAGTATCACACTTAGGGACATATTAACCGTCTGTTGCAGTTGAATCCTCTGCATGATTATGTCATTTCCACGTGTCATGGCACTGTCTCGGTTGTCTGTGACATCACAAAACTCGCTGCCATCATGACATATCTGACATGAAGGTGCAGACAGATCCAAGTCCACCGCAGCCCAGACTACAAAGCAGAAGGAAATGGTTTCACTCAGAGAGGAATTTTTGTGACAATAACTCCAGAACAGCTTGTATGGGCACTGAGGGGTATTTCAGTGCACTACAGAAAGCACACAATTATCCACTAGCAGCCTGTTCCTTCAGCCAGTTCTGTCCTTTCACACTTTATCTTTTTAAACGTGTGTTTTGTTTTATGTTGGATTTTTTTTTTTTCCCCAGAACTTGAGACATTTTTCACTACAGATTAAAGCTGCGTGATTCACCTGGCAGGTGTCGAAGTGGGACTGTGGGGAGATAAAAGAACAAGACAGGATGGCAGGTTAGCAGGTTATTTATCTGCTGTGGCTCCAGTGCCGTGCACACCTGGTGCACGACTGCAGAGGCCTCCAGCAGGGCTGCAGAATGCAGGCGAGGTTAGCACCGGCTCTTGTTGTTTGTTGCATGACGTTCGGTAATCGCTGGTGTGCTCTGTGGAAATGCAGCTTGTGACCTGAAATATCCCAGAGGAAGTGTGAAAATCACCAAGCAGGGATAAAGCCGTAATGCGCACAGATCTCGGAGATGCGCTGTGTTAGAGAGGGGTGAACGCTTGCTCAGATCTGATGCCCGGGTGTCAAACAGCGACTCAGATTGAACCAGAGACGATATCTCCATTCCTTTTTTCATTTTTCTTTTTTTCCCCCATTCCACTCAAGGTGTAATCATGGTCATTGTTTTCTCAGCTTCTGAAATGTAATCTCAGCATTCCTGCTGCTCAACATTTCATCAGAGACAGAGTGGGGAGTGGGGGTGCGGGGGCGGGGGGGAGAATAAATAGCCAAGCAACCCTGGCCTCAGATGAGGGTGCCGGAAATCTATCCGTCAAGAGCGATCAGACGCGTCTGAAGGTGAGGTCAAGGATCTTGTTGATGTGTGCATTGTGACAGCCAGAGCTGTCCTGATGCTTCCTTAAAACAACGCCCCCAAAGACACAGTCCGCACGGCTCTTTCTGAAGGATGCCCTTGTGTTGTTGGCTGTTGTTTCCTTTCCATCTTTCATCTTAAATTCCCAGTCTTCTTCGGACACTTGTGACTGAGCACACTGGGTCTTCTCTCATGGGATCAGAACCCATCACCACATGGTGTAATCCCTCTTATTTTTTAAAATTTAAATTTCTCTGACAGGATATTCTTGGGACACAGCTCCTTGGTCACCGAATCCTACTGCAGAATATCGATATTCTGTACTTATGGGTCACATATCGTACACCCTCTATAAATATTAAAATATAAAATGCAAGTAAGGTGTTCTCAATAAATATTATTGTACATGATATTCTATGTATATTATTTTTATGTTATTTATTTATTTTTTATTAACTGAGTGTATTCCACTATTGGTCTACAGTAAATGCATTAAATTGCATATGCATCATAAAATTGACAAAAGTGCATATGCTGTAATGCTGTGCATTTTCATAGTTTGATTTCATATTGTGCGTGGTCCCATATATTCCCATGTATGGACACATACAATTATTTCTAATCAGTGTTCAGTCGTTTGCTTACATACGCTGGATGAGATATGATACTTATTCAGCCATTATTTTGAGTCGATATGGAACGTTTATTATTTTTTGAACGACTACAGATCTTATCTGTCAATATTGAGTGCCCCACTGACATAACTGTCACTGAGTATAATTAGAAAAAAATCGGGAAATATTCTGTAAATTAGTCACTGTAGTGGAACTTATTGGCTTCGTATGCATCTCAGCAATGCCATTCTCACAGAGAGCATTGCGTTTCTGTAATGGAACAGAATACATGATACAGAAATATGAAGATAATGGCAATGGAGGGGGCAGGGCTTTGTCTCATATCCTGTGGATGCCAGTTCACATTCAATGTGGGGCTAGTGTGCCGCAGTAAAGATGCCTTTTGGAATTACTTGGTGATATTAAACAGGTGTTGATAAACTGTCAATATTTATTTTTGAGATAGTTATGGGGCTCTTGTGGCTACATATTTGTATGTGACTTGTAATTATTTTTAGTGGCAGTAGCAGTAGCTGTAATAGTTAATGTAGTACTAACAGTAGTAGTAGTCATAGTTGCAGTAGTAGCAGCACTATTATTTTCACCATATGTTTTGCTGTTCAGAAATGTAAGTATGATAAATATTACATATTACATTTTGATAATAATAAATCTAATTTATTGTACTGTAGATAGGCTGTGGGGGAGAGATGTTTTGTTTGAGAGCACTTGAGAAAAGAGAAATATTGAAGGAAAATGAACTGAAGTAATGTGTAAACTGATACAACATTAAATGTCAAGGGAAGTTAAACTGTAGAATTTAAATAGCCATTCAAGTAGAAATGGACAAAGTCATGCATAAATGTTTTAATATAAATTATTAAATTCAAAGAAATGAATTATTAGTCATAGCATTTGAGCTCAACCATTTCTTAATTGTTTGATTACAGTAATTAGTCCAGCTGTAGAAATGAGCATCTGGCTGAACCACTGTTACAGTATGTGTGGTGATGAACTGGAAGACCTGGTAATTAATTACTGTTGTAATCACATATGCGTTAAGCATACAATTAACTGGTCTAGAAAAAAATGTTATTTTAATTTTCAGTGTACACTGATATCTTTCAGTTTTAATACCATTCACACTGTTGTGTCTTTATAATTGTAGTGCTTGTATTATTTTATTTATATATTTATAAAGTCATAATAATAATTACAATGTGACAAGCAGCATAATAATATTAAATTATATTGCACTTCTGAGAGGAAGGGGTTTTTATTGTCCAGCACGTGTCTAAGAATGGCTTTCGACGAAACGTGCTAAAGTATAAATATATATGTTCTGTGGACACCTTGTAGAAATATTCTGTATTCTTTGGGAAGAGATGCAGATCTCTGACAGCAGTCACAAGGACGGACCTTGGCCACATGTTCCAAAGCAAGCCGAAGCTTTGAGCCTTGAGGACAAGAGGAATGTGTGTGAAGGGCTTGCCATGTCCAGAGTCCTCCTGAATATCTCCACTGACAGTGGCGGAGGTCAATGGCCGCCCACGCTTTAGAGACACCAGCTGGACGACGTGGCGTCCAACGCCAACGTCTTTGCAGTGACCTTGCCCTCCTGTCATAAACAGCAAATCACAGTCCTGTTATTCAAGATTCAGTTTAACTGTCTAGCCCTTGACACCCCCACACCACCACCAAAACAGAGAGAACTGGCTCTGTTTGACTCCATCTGGTAACATAACCATGACACAAAAATAAAAAATAAAAAAAAGGGTCCCCTCCAGAAGAGGAAGGCTAAAGGGAGAAGGCCAATCACATGAACAGCTGTGATTTTTTTTTTTCTTTCTTTCTTTTGAGATGCCCCAAGAAAGGTAACAGCGGTCTGTGTAGACTCTTCATTGACAGTACTTTTACTTCATAACTGTGTTTTAGCATTCGAAGAAAACAACTTTTAGATAAGCTCACCAGACTGCTCACCAGCTCCACCTGTACCCCTCTAAGCTGTGGGATAGTGCATAGACTGTGGGGTGGCAATGTAGCATAGTGGTTAAGGAGCAGGACTTGTAACCAAATGGTTGCTGGTTCGATTTCCCGCTGGGTCACTGCTGCTGTACCCTTGGGCAAGGTACTTAACCCGCTATTGCCTCAGTAAATATCCAGCTGTATAAATGGCTAAGATTGTTTTTTTAAAAAAAAAAAAAAAAAACGTAACTAATGTAAGTTGCTCTGTATAAGAGCATCTGCTAAATGCCAGTAATGTAAATGTAAATAGGCTACATTATCCCAGTACAGCACCAAAACAAACCCTCAAATATCAATCAGCTCAACAACACGAGCGTCATCCCTATGGATAAGACCTGAATGTGTTGGAATGGCGTGGCCATTATGGCGCACAGACACACAGCACTCATTTGACTCAGCCTGGCAATTAATTACTGCCGTAATGGTGTGTGCGTTAAGCTCACAATTAAACGATCCGGTCTATAGGTGGTCAACTTTGCACCCAGCCGTCTCCATAATTGTCTGATCACCATGTAATTAATCCACTTGTAGAATTAAGCAGCTGGCAGAACCACAGCCAGGAAGGAAGAAGACCTGGCAATTAATTACTGTTGTAACTGCGAATTCGTTAAGCATGTAATTAAATGGTCCACAGTAAACATGAACTGTGTTTTAGGGGGCGTAACCACTGATGTCTGTCTCCTGTCATAGAGCTTTTGTCTGTTTGTTTTGTTTTAACGGTAGGATGAATCAGGTTAGGTTTCGTAATCCACATTGCAGAATGTCAACACATCAGAGAATAAGGGTCTGTAATCCTTTTCTGTCTTTTAAAAACACCAGTCCTTCGGCCTCATCGCACCGGAGCATTGCCCATAACTTTAAGAAACGAGAAAATGCAAAATATGTAGAATGAGAAATATGCAAAGGAAGTAGCTGATGAGAAGACAAACACCACCACCACTAGAGGGCGCTTGAGAGGGTGTTAGTCATGCATGTTATAAGGACTCATGTCCTTACCCACAATGCAACTGAAATGCACCCATTCACAGAGGAGGCAGGTCTGTGAGGGCTACAGAAAGCAGAGCGTGGGGACAGCCATGGGGCCATCCTATAGGCACGCCAAAACAAAAACCACAGAGCAAGAATGTGGAGGACCACAGCCGGCTGCTTTCGCAGGCCGCCGTCACTGAAGTGCTCGCATGCAGGATACCCAGATGTCGGGGCGGAGTGCAGAAGACGTGTCAAGAGCAGAAACCGGAATAGAAGCGGGGGATATTGCCCCGGGCGGCACGGGGGAGAGAGAGCGAGGCTCTAATAAACCGGAGCTACTTTTCTCCCGCAAATGACACGCTGCCGTCCCTTTTAGACAAGGAGACGGGAGTCTCAACCCCGAGCGAAGACAGAATCACGTCACCGAGCACTAACATAGCAGCCCTCATTTCACTGGCTTTTAGTCTCTCTGACGAGGTGTATCATACATTAAAAAAGGGAAATTAGGCCATCTTTCTGGATCACGCATGTGTTTATGTGACAGACATTGCTTGTGTTCATGCGGTAAGACGTTGTTTTGCGATGTCTTCATGATTGCTCTGAGCAGTCATTTGGGTCTGTGGCTTTTTTTTTTTTTAAACACAGATCTTAGCACTTTATCTGATGCCATGTGATTAAGGGAAATTGCATTACTGTACATTTCCAGCCTTGTAATGAGAAAGGAGCCATTGCAATTAAAGCCACTGGGCGAGAGGATTGCACTCTGAAGAAAGTTCATTCGTAGCAAATGGAGACAAATCGAATGTTTTCTGCAAGCGGTGCGGTCTCTGGGTGCACCGCCTCCACAGGGGGTCCAGGTGCTGCGTCTAACCAGCTGCTTTCAGATTGCAGGTTTTTTTTATGTATTTCTATTTATTTATTTATTCCTTTATCTCTCTATCCCTCTATCTCTTCATCTATGCACCTATCTCTCTATATCTGTTTAACGACTTGGTATACATTCCTCCGGCCTTTGTATGTTTGTGTATTGTGGGTACACTGCACGTAGAGTCCACTGGTGGTGGGGGTTTCTCATTTTCGCTTGAGTAACATTTGCAGACATTAGTAAGAGCCGTCCAGAGCATGTTACCTGCCTAACCTAGTGCAAAGAGCTTGATAGCCAGCTCGTATGCCTGTATCCCCACCACAGACAAGGGAGGAAACACTGGAAGCATGAAATCAATTCTGTGCCTTTATGACACAGAACCCGCAAAGCAGGTGTCTCTGCGTTTTTAATGACAGCTTCCTCACTGACTCGTACAGCGCACGGTCACCTCTCCGTCTTCCCACCGCGGGTCTCCATGGTTACCGCGCAAACAATTTAAAAAAAGCTACCTGATGGTCACCTGCCAGTCACCTGACGGACCTCATACGAGGAGCCATATCTATTAGGAATGTATAATTCATCAGTGACTCTGTATTTAAGATGCGGAGTTTGTTGCCACACCCCGGAACCTCCGGGGAGAGCAAGAGACCAAAACCGCGCGCCTCCTGGCCAACGCGTGAGGCGTGGCTGGCCCGGCACTCTGCTCTCCGGCTGCTTTACCCCATTCGTGTTTGGCATAGAAAGCAAGGAAACTGCATAATGTGTTCAATTAGAGGACAGGCCACTCTGCGGAGTGAAGAGCCTGCCTCCGCATTTCACAATTATAAAGAGCACTGCCTCAGAGGACCAGCTTAACCCGTCTTGGCACCGGTTCTTAATCTTAATGTGCGGACTTGAGAAAGTTTGACGTTTATGTTTGTTTATTTATTAGTTTTAAATTTATGATTATGCGGTGTTTGAGCTTGCCAGCAGTGTAGAAAACCCCATGCAGAATTTGCATGAATGATCCAAACGGTACAAAGAGCATGTGATTAGATTGGGGGGATCTGTGATGGTGACTGTGACAGTGAGGATGATGATGATGATTATGAGGATGGTTACGATAATAGTGGTGATAATAATAATGACGCTATCCATCTTGTCCTGCCAACTGAGCTTCATGATATGTATATAAAGAATACATCATGTGAATGTCAGTCTTCTTCATATTAGCATACTTCTACCATCACATCAAATCACTATAATCTGATTTTTACCTATGGTATTCCTATCATGACATGTATGATAGGAATGTATCACAATGTATTTTTAATTTACATCATCTTTCTCTCACACCATTGTATTTACTTTCTCAGTATTTGAAATTTCCATTTCGCTCCAGTTTTTTTTTTTTTTGATACAGCGCTATGCTCTGATAAAATCGATCGGTTATATAGGAAACGTTGTGAATAACATCAGTTTGACATTAAAAACTTAGAAAATACTTAGGCATATGAATTCTGTTCTTGTCAAATTGGATATACGTTCAGACAACACCATGTCACTCATCAATATTTAAGAAATACTTTTAAGCAAGCTGAATAATGAAAGCAGCATGGCTTTCATACATTATGAATGTCTTTCCCATCCCAAAAATGAGCTTCCCTTTAAGTAGTGTTTGGAATATGTGTAAAGCAACCAGGGCAGTTATTTTACATTAAATATTAAAATAGCTATGATAGCTGTCCGATGCTCAGTTCCAAAATACCCAGTTTATTTTAAGTTGTCTCTGAGACCATTTTAGGCCATAAAAGTGCATTCCAAAATAAATAAATGAATGAATATGTCCTTGCTGTTCATAGCCAAGAAATAAGATCTTCAAAACCAACTTCATATAACGTATAAATATGTAACTAATGACACTGAATCTTAATGATGATCTCATAAGTAGCAGGAAAAAAAAACCTTTTTCCCTTTCTCATCAATGTTCTTGGTCGTAGATTAGTCACTTTCCATCTTCCTCTTGGCTGCGTGGCTGCAGGTTCGGTTTTGGACTCTCCTCAGAGGGAAGTTCCTGTGGTGCTTCCTGCTCCCAGAATGCTCGTCCATTTTGAAAGGTCAATGTGAATGGTGGATGTGAGGGTGGCCTTGCAGTGCACTTTTAAAGGCAGGCGGAAGCAGGGAAGAGGAGAGAGGGGGAGAGAGAGAATGAGAGAGAGTGAGAGAGAGCACATTCATAAAGAGGAGCGAAGCTTTTCAGATGCAGACCGGGTCCCGGTCGATGCTTGGCTGGAAATTGGATTACTCCTCAAAGTGCGTTTTGATTTGAAGCAATTTGAACTTCATAGCCTTGATGTTGGGAACGAGGCGTCCACCAATACGGGATCAAACTTCGGGTTAGTGAAGCAAACAAGCGCGGGTTTTCCCGCACCACGTCGTTTTCAGCGACGGCGTTTGAAAGGACGACCGTTTTAATGTGATAGGGGTGCACGCTGGAATAAAAATCCATAATTCTGTACGCTGTGACTTCTGAGACATACACGCTGAGCTCTGTAGGATCACAAGTACACTCAGACTCTCCGCGACTAGCATGAAAGAGATGAATTCCAGCAATTACGGAACAGTAGATTCTGCGGTGGACATTAAGCGGTGTCCCTGTAATTACTTGTAGAGGGAAAGATTGAATGGCCTTAGTGGGATAACACACACCACCACTCTGCTGCGGTTAACATGGTCAGCATGACAAATGGAAGCATAGCTGTGTTTAAAAGGAAGGGGAAAAAAAAACACAGTCATTACTCAGAGGAAAAAAAAAAGATTAATTAGACAGTGCTTTCCTGCTGGACTAGAGGTTGAAAGGTAAGGCATTGTGTATGTAGTACAAACTGATTTAATGGTTGGCAGGAACATGCAATTGACATGTTTTTTTTTCCCCCACAACACTTAAGTACAACACATAAAGCCCACACAGGTATGGCATAACAGCTGCACTTAAGCATTCATAATGACATAATGTTACCTGTTACCATGTCAGCTGTGTCACATGACATGACATATATAGCTGGGGCCAGAAGTGTCACAATGTCATGAGAGTTGGCAGGGTTAAATTTGACATTGTCAAAAAACATATTTGTTGTGTAGAAAAGTGCATCATGTGTCACACATAATGTTGGTGTATGAGCTTCAAAGACAACACAGACAGACACACGCTTGAGAATCTTAAGTTCATCACTGTGGAGTTTAAGAATCTTATTCCTTTATTACAAACATATCCACGTTTACCGAAATCTTAATTCCGTTGAGATGCAGAGGTGCAGATCATAACACAGCGCTGCCTCTGAAAGAAGCATGCTATATACCAAGAATGTATTTTTATAAACTCACACCAGTGTGCAGAAAAAAAAAAATATCAGCTCAACACAAAAGGCCACTGGAAAGAAAGAGTGCTGCTGTAATGGACACCAGAAAGATGTGCACCCTTTGAAATGATAATACCATCCCTAATATATTCATAGAGATGACATTTGACAGGGTTTAAGAGGAAAAGTCGGTCAGCGTGCGAACAGCAAAAGGCAAAAGAAAAACCCCATTTGTGGCCTTGTGCATGTCTTCATGGTGTTAGGGGCAATAAGGCAGGACTGAACTTTCGAACGGTGATTTGTGTTGCACCTGCAGATCGCACTCAAAGAGCAGCATTTCCATAACACTGCAGTGTCCTCTCACAAACGAGCCCCCACAAACACACACTGGTGTATCCTTCCACCAGGAACATAACCAGAAGAATGGAAAAACAGCTGTGTGGACTGGATATTGTGATCAGAATCAAGGAGAGTACCTTAAAAAGCTCACTTCAGTTGTATTTTTTCAGCAGAAAAAAATATCATTAGGAAGCTGAAGGTCCTCTCAAGTTCTTGAATTAAAAAAAGTATTTGGAATACTTCGCCAGGACAAAAAAACATCAATGCACTGCTGCTAGAACAGCCTTCATAAGCGTATGAGAGGGTATAAAGGCTTTTTTCTTTTAATTTAGTATGCTTTTTTCTCTGATAGAGCAGAAGAAATACAAAGGAAACTCACATCTTCTCACAAGAAGCAGTTTTTTTTTTTTAGTTTTCTTTTCAAAATAGCAAAGCCACTCCATGTTATGTTGCCTTCTCCAAGGCTTTGGCGTTGATGAGAATTATCAAGCACATGCCAAGAATATGAAAGTGTGTGTGTGCATGTGTGTACGTGTGTATGCAGCATCATTTTAATTATTGTATGCACCTATAATTATACATGTACAATCAAAATCTTGGTAAACATGTAACCCTGTGTTTTGGGGGGGGTCAGCTGGGGCAGCAGGAACCTTTGTGATGTCACAGTAGAAGGTCCACAGGAACAGAACTCCAGCCCCGGTTCACTCACACTCAGAGCTCTTCTCATGACTCCACAGCCATAACATCACCGTTCGTATCCTGAGCTCTGTTACATATGAGAAGGCAGGTTCTCATTTACAGTAGACCGTCACCTGCGATATGCTCATAAGCATTTTTTTTTCTGGTGAGTCATGCCTCAGGGCTGGGAGGAAAGTGTAAAAAAAATAAAAAAAAAAAAAAAAAAAAAACCCTGAGCAAAGATGCAGATAATTTTTACACCGCTCCAAATGTCGAGAGCTTGACATCAACATGTTGAAGCATAATTCACTGGGGGTCACATGTAACGCCCGAGAATTCTTACTTCTCTTTACTGCAACATCCCGGTCTGTTTTGGTGACTTTTGCATGCTCACGCTCTTGCACATCAGGTATAGCTTTTCACCACGAGGGTGCTGTGGATGTCCCCACCTTGGAGGGCAGGTCTCAGACTCACCTTTCCGTCATTGTCTCATTTCCACCTGGATCGCTGGGTGAAGCGACTTCCTGTCCAAACCGTGACCCCATATAAATTAAGCGCTGAGATCCTGTAGAATTAAGCGCAGCGGATCCTGCGGTACTCAGATCTCATTAGGAAGACTTAGCGAGAGCTAAATGAACCAGATCTGATTCCCAGTGCTCCTCTCTCTGTCTCTGCTGCCCCCCTCCGGCCCCCCTCGCCCCCCCCCCCCCCCCCCCTCACCCTCCTTCCTTTTCTTCCTCCCTCCCGGACAGAGGATCTTTCATTTTGTTGACTGTGCAGAGGCTGGCGATGTCCAAAAGCTCTGTACCTTTCATCAAATCCCCAGGTGCTGCTTGTATGATGAGTAGAGAGGGGGATGGACCCCCCCCATCCTTCATTCTCCAATGCAGACAAACTTCAACACAGCCTGTTTGACACCAGGAGATGAGTAGGGGGTTACACCTTCAAATTCACAACATACACAGCGGGTGCAGCACACAAAGTCAAACATTTCCCTGTGGTTTTTCACGTTGGATATGTGGCACTTTGTCGGCAACGCCTGTAACGGATATTGAAATGTTTAAAAAACAGCGGCCGCATAAACAGCTCCGTCTGCTTCTGACAGTTTGTTCCGCAGCGGAGACGAAGCACGGAGGCTTTTCTCTGGGGACAGATATTACACGGCTCAGGCGTTTTCCCCCGAGCGGAGGGGCCAGACAGCCGGGCGGTCGCCGAGTGACCCGACCGATCCTCTCTGCGAGCGAAGAGGGCCGAGGCCATGCCGGCACCATCCGTTTGCTCTGACACCAGTTGTCGGACTTGACCGCTTCACGACTGCGGGTCGGTGTTTTCGTTTTAACCTTTGACCCGGCGTATGACATATTTGGTGAACGATCACGGCCGGGTCAGGGGTAGTTATTGCCTTCTTTCAGCTCAGTTGAATCTCTGACAACAGTCTGCTGCCTCGGACAGGAAGGTAGAGGACGGGAGTTATCTATGACGGCCATTTTTTTAACCTGTGAACAATCAGAATAAACAGAGAAAGCTAACAGCTGACTTCTGCACATACAAACACAAATAAAGGCCCCATATTAATCTGCTGTCAGTTCCCGTAAGGACCTGCAAGCTGTTCCTGCAGGCCATGCACCGGCGAACTGAATGGGCTAAATACACCTGCACATAAAGCACGAATGAATTTAGCATCAGCGCTCTCGCACCTACCACACACACACAGCCGTATGGACTGCAGGTGAGGGAGGTTTATTCCTATAAACTCTGCAAACCCCAGATTACCACAGCTGTCAGGCTAGCTTCCTGTAGGAGTGGGCCGATGAGAGGAAGTCTGGGTTCAGTCTCCACCCCATCACCAGGGCAGCAGTGTGGAGGAGATGGGCAGTCCCGCCCAACCTCTCCGGTGGGACGTGACAGAGTGAGAGTTTAGTGATCCCTTTTTAAAGGGCTCCTTTGCATTAGAGAGCACAGAACCCCGTCGGCTGGCTCACTGCCAGGCCCGCAGTAGCTGTGGAGCCACGCCTGTGTAGCAGAGCTGAAATGAGTATCTTGTGTGAGTTCTGCGTAAAGAACTCATTCACTCACTCACTCACTCACTCATTGAGCATTCACCCAGTCTTAAATCCATTGTTCTTATGCATCATTCATTCATTGATTCATCCCTTCATCCATGCAATCTGCTCATTTACACCCCCATTTTTCTGTGGCTGGGGTGAGCCCCCGCCACCCCCCCCCCCCCCCGCCCCACACACACTCTGAAGAATGTAATATATGTGTCCAAGTATACAGTGCGTATACCACAGTGTATGTACATACAAATACATACACACAGGAGAAAACGTTAAACAATACTGAACAAATAAATGTTAAATTAAAAGGATCAGCACGTGAAGTGAGTCTCCTCTGGTGTGTGTTGACATGCTGTCAGTGCTATTGTTTTAAACACTGTTTCTTCCCTCAGAAGCTTGACTCACAGGACCTTTAGTTTAATTAATGTTTTTTTTTTTCCCTCATCTTATATTTGAATTGAAATGTCCCTCCTGACACACAAAAATCATACGGCCTTTATAATACTTACTCTGTTATGATGTTAATGGATTTTCTCGTCTTTGTAACATGTTAAGACAGACAAGCGATTCTTCTAAATTGTCACCTTTTCTAACAAAAAAGGTGTTGAGTTAATAATTATATTCAATTTACATAGAAATAACCTTTCATATCTGAAAGAATAAATGTTAGACAGCAGAACTCAGGATATCATCTGAAGAATTCGTATTAATGCATCAGCATATTATCACGGCATTCATCTTTTTAATGAGGTTAATTGTAAGAATGCAGCATAATTCTCTCCATGTGCAAGTGGAAATTCTATTTTAGTTTGCCCCCGTGTTGGCTGATGAGGGATGGCATGCCTGTAATTGCATGTCATGACTGCTCCACTCAAACAAATGGAGTGATTCTAAGGTCTCTATTCACTGCCATCTCTGTGCGCCTTGTCTTTCTTTTATCGTCTTCCTCTTCTTTCAATTTTTTATTATTTTTTTTTTCCCCAGTGATCGACAAACTTGAAATAATGCACAAGAAAGCAAGAACAGATGAAGAAATAATGCATTTTTAATGTGCATTTAAGTCACACTCCTTCTGCATTTTGTTCTGTTTTTTTTTTCCTCCTCTGTGGACCAGAGCCTTCTCCTGGTACCATCATGTCCATGTGGTTGTTGACGCTTGAACATCGTTCGTTCGGCAGATACTGATGCTGAAGGCTTCTTCCTGATTCAGCTTCATCTGTGTACCTCCATCATAATGAGCCTATAGGATCTGTAAAGCAGACCCACAGCCCAACTACACCCTGACAGAGAGCCTGCTGCCTGTTGGTGTCCAGTCCCAATTCCCCCCAAATACTCTGCCGGGGCTTAGCTTACACCATGTCTGCCAATACTGGGAATGGTGTTTTGGTATACTGGCATACTGACTGAGGTGGGGGCTATTGGTATTTTGGCATATTGGCATAAAGATGGAAGTGGTCAATATTAGTATGTGGGTGTATTGGTATACTGACTGGAGTAATGGATATTGGTGATTTTGGTATAGCAGTGTACTGATTGGGGTGGTGGGTATTGGTATTTTGGTATAGCAGTGTACTGATTGGGGTGGTGGGTATTGGTATTTTGGTATAGCAGTATACTGATTGGGGTGGTGGGTATTGGTATTTTGGTATAGCAGTGTACTGATTGGGGTGGTGGGTATTGGTATTTTGGTATAGCAGTATACTGATTGGGGTGGTGGGTATTGGTATTTTGGTATAGCAGTGTACTGATTGGGGTGGTGGGTATTGGTATTTTGGTATAGCAGTATACTGATTGGGGTGGTGGGTATTGGTATTTTGGTATAGCAGTTTACTGATTGGGGTGGTGGGTATTGGTATTTTGGTATAGCAGTATACTGATTGGGGTGGTGCATATTGGTATTTTGGTATAGCAGTATACTGATTGGGACAGTAGTATTGGTCTAATGGTATATTGGTTTGCTGTGGTATATTGAGGCTGCGTAATCAATGATGGCTGTGAACGCAGAGCTCAGTTTTAATTCAGGTTTTACATTCCGACGAATGCGAAACTACAAGGGGGCTGTGACTAGGGTTCACCTTTGCAGCTTAGCGTGTACCTCTGCCATTACACGCAAGAGCGTTTTCCGTTTCAGGCCTTGCATTAACGAGAACAATGGCTCACGGAATTAGAGAGGAGAAGAACCTTTACTAAGGAGGGATAATTTACCTGTATAGTTTTCTTGTCTCTGAAATTAATACCAAAATGTCAAACTCAATTACAAAATAGTTAAAGTATTACATACTGCGTATGTATACAGTGTATATATACGCACACAACTGTATATAATATACACACACATAAACACATACATTTTGTATGTGTATACTTTTGTGTATACTTACTACTACTCCCTAATACGTTACTCTTGTGGTAAGGCTGCATGATCGGTGTTAGATTGCATTCCAGCTTAAAACAGCGCTGAAACATTACAAGTGCGACCAAAATTCGTCTTGTCAGCATGTCTCTTTTCTTCTGAATATGCATTCAAAGGAAAGAACGCCCACTGGGGAGGCAGGGTTATTTTTGAGAGAGGCTACACAGAGATGACGATCAGCCACAGAAGTCCTGACTGTGAAATTTGTCAGGCCTGAAACCAAGGGCCAGTACATGTGAGACTGGATCCCCCCACGTCAGCAACGCCCAGGCATGGGGTTCTGTTCAGGAGATAAGACGGCTTTCCCCAAACCAAAGGACCCTACCAGAGAGAGAGAATCCTCCTTCCTTAGAAGTGACATCGTCTCATCAGAAGGAAAGCTATTTTCAACCCTCCCGTTCAGGACAGGGGGAATCTAACCATTTTTTAATTGCACCCCCTGGGACAAAAAGACATCTCTCTCTTTCTCTCTCTCTCTCTCTCTCTCTCTCTCACAGCCTCGTCGTCGTGACTGCACAGTTGTATGAATTTTCAAAAGATGGATTATGAAATAGCACGACGTGCCCTCAACTTTCCAAGGACAAGTGTCATAATTTATACAAAAAACGCTGCGAGTTGGCCGGAAGGCCTGCCTCTCCCTGTTTAGTTTTAATCGTACCGTGGGCCAACATCTTAAAACGGCCCGACAGATCGTATCCTGATAGCAATTATATGTGAGAGAAGATGGAGGCCGGGGAGGAAAGGCTCATGACCCGCCATGAAGCTAATTTCCGCAGCAGTGTGTAACCCAAGTGATAATGAATCGTATTGAAAAGAATAATGCCCTCTGTATTGCACTTATTTCCAGAGCTGTCGTGTTCATTGCGTACATTTCTAAATGCATAATATTAATAAGATAATGATAATAATTACCATCATCATTATACTATTTCTACTACTGCTGCTGCTGCTTCTACTGATATTATTGTTTTGATTGCGTGTAAGTTATTTATTCATTTCAAAATTACTGTCTGTGCAGTTTACAGTGATATAGCTGAGATCAAAGCCTGGCATAATCATAACCTTAGAAAGCGGCTAACGTAACAGATTATAACCTCAAATTGTAATCCTGCTTAATCCTGCCGGGATTTTCCCCAGATTAGCCTGGGGGGGGGCACACATGGGAAATAAAGGCAGAACGCCACCACACGAGACCAAGGCCCCCTGATCAAACTCCCGAAACCTCATCCTGATCAAAAACCCAAAAACCTTTACCCCTCACAGCCATTAAAGGCAATTATAAATGTTCCTGTATGTTTTCATTAAAAATAATTCAACGAAACAATTCTGAGAGCTATCCACAAAATGAGTGCTGTCACGGCGGCTGCGATGTATTCATTTTTTGACACTGTTATGCTTTAGAGCTCAAAGGAGCTCTTTATTTTAGTCTTATTGAATTACTACTTCAGCAACATAAAATGGAAGTTTCGCTGTTAACCGAAGGGCACCTTGGGCTATTCTTAAAAGGAAAAAAAAGTAACAATCAGTAGTAGTTTGACTAATATGTGAGATATGTCATTTTCTAAGTGTAATATGTGAAGTCTAATGTGAGGTGAAAGTTTAAGTGTTCTTGGAAAAAGATGAATATATATTTAACACCCAGGAGAACCCCACAGCTGGATTAAGGTCACAGACATCTCTGGGTATTGCAACCTCCTTTGATATGCAAGTGTGTGTGTGTGTGTGTGTGTGTGTGTGTGTGTCTGTCTGTCTGTCTTTGTCTGTGATATGACTGTGTCTCTGCCTGTGTGTCTGTTTGTCTGTGTATATGTGTGTCTGTCTGTCTGTCTGTGTGCGCATATGCGCGTGTGTGTGTGTGTGTGTGTGTGTGTGTGTGTGTGTGTGTGCGCAGGTATACCCGCAGTGCTGAGATACCTGTAGACTCCTCATTGGCTATGGCTGCTGTTGTCCTTGGAGGGTTGGTGTGGGGGCGGATTACATTCCATGATGAAGATTGACTATCCTGGCCGTGCTAACAGTGATCTACACTTACTGTTTTCTGCGGGTTAATTGAAGCTAAATGAAGTTTAAACGGTTTAGAGACAGAAGTGGACTGAACTGCCACTTTGCTTTGACTGTTTTTAAAATAAGCCTTGATTTATATTTGAGACATTTTCATTATTTATCAAACACAGACACGTGCATGGACATATGCAATCACACTGGTGGTTTCAGACTGTAGTCAAGCTTGCTGCTGGAAATAAACAGCACGGTTCATTTATAGATGACACAGGCCCTTAACATTAGGGGTAGTGTACAGTAATAACCTGTTTAAAGACAGAGGTAGTGCCCTTGCACTTAAAAGCCTTTGCCTGAGCTTTAAAACTTAAGGATGGAATGCAACAGAAATGGACTGCAATTAGCCCCGGCTGAAGGAAAAATAAACTCTGATGCTTTCATTTTCCAGAGATGTCATAACTGAGTACTTGTCGGAGGAAATCTTTTATATGGAGAAAATAATTAGGGTCACAATTAGAGCCAGCCAAATGGGCAAGATCATTTGTTGTCATGGAAGCGTGTTTTGGAGAAGTGCTCAGTTCTGGCCCTTAAGGATTGCTGCTCGCTTCCTGTGAGTGAGAACACAATGAATCAGTACTGTACACATTGGGTGGAAATTGGCTTTGGTGCCTGGTCCATCACAGCGACATGAGTGTTTGGGGTCCCTGTTCCCTGAAATGACCGCGCTTGAAGCCAGGCCAGCTTGCTATATTGTTTCTGTCTGCTCTGCTTTCAAGTAGACCAACACAAATGAGAGGCCAGCGCTGGCCTGTGTTTTCAGAAATGCTGCTGGCTGAGAGCTGAGAGTACTCTCACACACACATGCACACACGCACACACTCAGACACGTACACACACACACACACATACACACACACACACACACACACACACACACACACACACACACAATCTCAGAGGCGCGCGCAAACACATTTGTACACAGTGCATACTCACATGCTCATTCACACACACACACATACTCACTCATACACACGCTCAAGCACATACTCACTCATACACACACAGACACACACATACTTTTGTAGAAATTATATATTCACACACACACACACACATACACATACTCACTCATACACACGCTCAAGCACATACTCACTCATACACACACAGACACACACATACTTTTGTAGAAATTATATATTCACACACACACACACATACACATACTCACTCATACACACGCTCAAGCACATACTCACTCATACACACACAGACACACACATACTTTTGTAGAAATTATATATTCACACACACACACACACACACACACACACACACATACACATACTCACTCATACACACGCTCAAGCACACACACACACACACACACACACACGTATGCATATATTGTATACACATACGTATTGTTTCATAAAGTCTGGTTCCTTTAGCTACCCTTGCGAAGCAGTAAAAGAAAAAGGTTTTTATACTCTTCCATCGTTACACGCAGCTGACTGTGAAGGGATGGAGGTTTCTTTTACAAGCTTGTCCTTCTTTGTTCTTTCAAGCAAGCTGATGAAGGACAAACACAGAAACACACCTGTGTTATACAGTTATACAGAATATGCTGATAGCCAGTGGTGAACTGCTTACCACGTCTTTCATTCATCCGCTGAGAGCTGGGTGCCGCAAAGCTGCATTTTGTAGTGTGTGTGTGCTGTATCGGTTCATGTCTGTGAAGCAGCCACGGGCAATGAGGTTGAGACTGTCGACAGGACTCTGAATCCCGTGCCTGCGTCCTGCTCCGGGACGATAAGGGTGTGGATCGATTAGGCACAGACACCAGCCGGGGAATTTCTCGCGGTGTTGTAGATGTGACTCAGCACCCCGTGGCTGTTTCGTGTGTAGCGTCGAGGTGTGTAGGTGGGGTGCGTAACATGGAGGTGTAGCCTGAGCAGTGCATAGTATGGAGGTCCGGTCTGAGAAGCATGTAGTGTGAAGGTCTAGCCTTAGAAATGCAACGCATGAAGGGCTACTCTGAGCATTGTGTAGCATAATGGTCTGGTCTCAGAAGCCCATAGTATGGAAGTCTCGTCTGAGCAGTGCGTAGCATGGAGGTCTAGCCGGAGACGGCTCGTATTGCTCAGACCACATTGCAGGCTTAAACAAACAGCCTCACTCCCGCACCCGGGACCCGTTATCACAAATCAGGCGGCTTTGAAATCGAACTCTTCAAACATTCTTTCCTCTTTTTCTCTTCTCGCTGCTGAGTGACATTCTCCATTAAGATAGCGGAATCTGCCCTGTGTAGCTGCAGATTGAAGCCCCTGCTGTTCATCTAACACAAACAAAAAAATCTCCAGAAATGGAAAGCTTGTCATACAGTATAATTCCAATTATTAAATGTGAATAAGAAATACATGTTTTTTTCCCAAAAATCTCATATCTGAGGATAATGGAATTGTTGTCATGTTTATGATTTGTTAAATTTGTTTATGTTTCTAAATCACAGGCCTTTACTTGTATCTATGAACAGGGAAACAGTGATATTTCATACACATAAAATGACTTTGTTTCCATCATCTTTTGATGAAATTGGTCTTGTGTCAAATGAGAGTGGCTCTGAAGAGTGGAAAAATAAATATTACCTAAGGACAGAGACTCATCTCACTGTATTGCATTTCAAAAACAGTATTCACATTAAAATAAAGATTGTTTGGTAAAAGAAAGCGCAGTGACACCTGGATCTGCAGATAATGGATAGGGTAAGGCTTATCCCTGCATTTACTTTAGCAACATTGACTCCGGATGATTGCAGCATCTGACCCAGCTGCCTTTGAGACTAATTAGCCTGTTGTTAATAAAACTCTCTGACAGTCATTGTTTAATTAATACTGAATTAGATCAGCAGCGGTGGTGCTGCTGTAATGGTGTGCAATCCATTATTCTTTTCCCATTCTTCTATTGAGGAGCGCTTTATACAGGCTAACAGTGTCATCCACTACTGAGAGAACTCCCTGATATGAGATGTGAGGTAAAGGACAGAACTTGTGTTTTCTTTTAGTGTGAAAAAGGCAGCAATTATTTGAAAGGACCCTGAAATACAGGCAATTATAAATGAGGATGAAGGATGAATGCCGGCTGCCATTTATGGGATGCCGTACTTGGCTTGTTTCTGCATGGTGGCCATGGTAGCAAAAGGGAAATAGGGAAGATATTTCTTAGTAACACATGTCCAGGGATATGTATATAGGTGGGATTTATTCATATATGTTGTATACCTCTGCAGGTGTGCATTTGCTGATGTGATTGGTTTCTGCACACTACTCAGGAGTGAGAATGTAGCCTCTCACCTGCCATTCACACCTGCGCCTGCAGGTGACGAGTCCAGCTCCTTAACGTCTATGTCACCTTGTTAGTTCTGTGAACTTCGAGCTCCCTGATGTCTGCGTCACATCGTTAGGTCTGCAGCGTCTGACGCCTGGACGTCGGTCACAGCACAGAGAGGACGCACACAGACACTGCTCGTTTGAGCGCTGCCGTTTCTCGAGCCGTTGCCAAGAGGCATGCAGTGGTGTTGCGCTGGCTTCATTATGCTGCCTCTGCCATTAAACCAGGAAAGGTTCAGACTGCAATGTCAACAACAGATTGTTGAGCCGGTGCAGCGGAATGTGACTGGTTCAGCTGCCATTCTTTGTCTGTCGTGACACCAGCTGGTTGTTGGGTCAGAGCCCAGCATGGTAACACAATGTTAAATATGAAAGCCCCTGTCTCTCTTGGTCAGATGGAGGAGGGGGTAATGACTGCTGTGCGCGGGCTGGCGGGGGGGGGGGGGGGGGGTTCTCATTGGCGGCGTTCAACTTTTTTATAAAACACTTTATAACATACTTGTTATAAAGTGTTTTACATAACTTGTGGTCACTAAGGGGAAAAAATGAACCTCACAGCAGTTAAACTTATCTCCCTCTGAGACACTTAAAGCTCTGAGATTGAATGAATGGCTATGAATTAAAATGTTCTTCCAGCAAACACATTGTTGATATTTCATTCCAAGTAACTGTTTTACACCCAGTTGTAATATTGATATTCTTGTCATGTGAGAAAGAGAATGAGACAAATTTGTAGGTTCCATGGAATGGCTTTGCATGTAATTGACATTTAAAATAAACAGTTCATTTTGCATATTGAAAAGCCAAGTTAATGCACTACCAATTATGCGGATGTACAGAAGTTACATGGTAATTAACAAGGGAAATATGTGTGAATATAATGTTTCCTAGCATTAAACATAATGTCTTAGCCGATAAGGTTACGGTTTACAATTTAGTTAAACCACGAAGTGCATAATAGGTCTGTACATATATGAATTAAGCTGAGAATGACTGTGTTTGTAATGGCTGTCAGATGTGATGCAGATTTCTGAAGCCCATGTCCATGAATGCGCAAATGAAAGGGTGATTTGAACCACCGTGTTGATTTTTTCAGAAACATACAGAAAGACACTAAATTATAGGAGAGATTGATCTATTTTTCCCAGTCTTGTGTTTGCGGTTCCATAGATATGCTGAGAAGATGTTCAGAGTTCATTCTACAACATGCACACAGCATTGTAGATTCAGAGAGAAATTTCTGACATTGTATTTTAATGAAATATTTTAGAATCAGTGCTGAAATGCAGTATATGTAAAATGGATTGCAGTTCAAAATATTGCTTTAAGTCTTCAATTATAGTTGTTGTATATCACGGTCTTGATGACTTTGATATACGTGTCCAGGAGTGTTCCATTATTAGAGTCGTGCTCCAAATTATTTTTTTTTCCCCATTTATTTATTTGACCTTTTTAAGAGGAATAGTTTCACCTGCCTTGACCTGACTCTTTGACGTTGTAGTTTCTGAGCTTTTCAAACTGCGCCTCTTTCCCTCCTGCGAGGCCATTAACACAGATTAAGAGAGAGACATTTAACAGCGGGGTCACGGCCTGTCGAGCACGACGCTCCAAGCAGCGCTGCCGTTCCCCCCGCAGTCTGCCCCCGACGCGCCGCTCAGACCCCTTCGCCTCCTGTCGTCCTCACCGGCGGCGCTCTGCAGAATCCCGGGCTGACCTGTCGCTTAGATCACGCCCGGTGAAAATACGGACGGAGACGTCTTAGCAGGCTTCCCGCCTCGGCGTCCCCGCTCTGAGCCAGGCTTCGTGCAGCAGTCGCCATCGTCAGAGGCCTTTTATAATCTCGCTGCGGGATAAATGACTTAACCAGGCAGAGCTAACTTCGGGGTAGTGTCTGCGGTTTACAGGTCGGGGGAGCGGTGACCTCCTCCCCTGCACTTGGCTAATGGTTTCACCGTCTGTGCGCGCAGAGCCATGAGAGTCACAGGAGCAACGCGACTTAAAAAACAAATGATTACTTTGCCTTCCTGAAAAGTGATAGGGTATGCTTTGTTTTTTTTGTTTTTTTTTGGGGTGGGTGTTGGGTTGTATTGGTTTGTACTTCTCTTCTTAGCATCAGCATAATTTCCAGATGGGAGCTTCAGAATTAATATGCTTAACAGACGCAGTTCTCTGGGGGGGGGACTCTCTCAGATTCGGTATTGCATATGAGCTGTTTGTACAGCTGGATGTTTGCTGAAGCGATAAGAGTCAAACGCTGTGCTCAAGGGTATGACAGCGGTGGCACACCTGGGGTCTGAACCTACGATCCTCTCCTTACAAGCGCTAATCCATTACATCACATTAAATTATTGGCGTTTAGCAGATGCTGCTATCCAGAGCAACTTACATCAGTTACAATTTACACGTGTGATCTCCTCATAACATATTCATAGCTCCTATACACACTATCTCCACACGGCTTGTACTGCATGATATTACATTACATTACTGTCATTGAGCAGACACTCTCATCCAGAGCACCTTACACAGGTTACAGTTTTTACACGTTATCCATTTATACAGCTGGATATTCACTGATTGTGGGGTAACCTTGCCCGAGGGCACAGCAGCAGTGCCCCAGTGGGGAATCAAACCGGCAACCTTTTGGTTACAAGTCCTGCTCCGCTATGCTACACTGCTGTCTGCTTTATGCTTAACGTCTACCCCACGCTGACCCCGAGGTTCCCTGTAAAGCGTTTCATTACTGAGGCATGTGGAACGTTAGTGGCGTCTCCTGCTTGGAAGAGCAGAGGAAAGCACACATTCCTGCAGGACTGGTGTGATGTGTGTTACTTTAAAGGCAAATGGCCGCCCATCCTTGACTTCCACTCAAAGAGAAATGGATTAAAGCAGTTAAAGCGAAAAGCCATTTTTATTTGAACCCGAGATGTGAACGGCCATTCATCTGTTCCCATGGCAAGTGCTACAGACCCCCCCCAACCCCCCCCCTCCCCAAATGCAGGGCCATGAAATGAGATTCATCCAAGTGAGTAATCTATTTTTTCCTGTGATTAGCTGACCAATGTTCTATGTGCTCTGGGACAAGGGCTCTCAGCCCCCACTCACACTGTCTTAGTGGTCTCAAACGTTGAGGCAATGTTGGGAACACGCTGGCTGCTCAGAGTTTAGGCTAGGGAAAAAGGCAGCAGCATCTGCCTGTATACATAATGAAATCAACACTACTCTCAGGGTGTGTGCGTGAGAGTGTGCGTGAGAGTGTGCGTGAGAGTGTGCGTGAGAGTGTGCGTGAGAGTGTGCGTGAGAGTGTGCGTGAGTGAGTGTGTGTGTGTGTGTGTGTGTGTGTGTGTGTGTGTGTGTGTGCGTGCGTGAGAGTGTGCGTGAGAGTGTGCGTGAGAGTGTGCGTGAGAGTGTGCGTGCGCGTGTGCGTGCGCGTGTGCGTGCGCGTGTGTGTGTGTGTGAGAGTGTGTGTGAGAGTGTGTGTGTGTGTGTGTGTGTGTGTGTGTGTGTGTGTGTGTGTGTGTGTGTGTGTGTGTGTGTGTGTGTGCGTGCGCGCGCTGCTGTTGATTTCCTTGCATATGAAATGTGCCATAGGATTTCTCATCTGTTCACCTCTGACGCAGACGAAGCGGCCCAGTCATCTCCCTGCACTTTGAACTTTAAAGGCTGCAACACCACTCTGCTGGTGGTTTTACGGAGCATTCATTATTTATTTAATATTCATTTCCCCACACACCACTTGCAATTTTCACATTTTACATATTCACTATGCATACAGCTGGGTATTTACCGCAGCTGCTCGGCTTCCACAACAGGACCATGGGAGCTCGCCACAGGTGACTCCATTCTGCAGACTTAGGCTACCCTGTGGCAGCCCTCATCCTCCTACTCACAGCATGGGGACGCAAAGGAGGGAGGGAAGTCCTGCTCACTAATCAGTGTATAAGATATCCAAAATATAAACGCGTGGCATAATCCATACAGATGCGGTGCTTTAATAGAGAGAGTAGCCGTCGCAAAATTGTTTCGTTGGCGCATGTTTTAGAGAGAAGAAAACGGCTAACGATAAATGAAGTCCGGGATATATTCTGCTTGTGTCAGCTCCATGGGGCTGGCCGGCACGCTATAAATTACACGGCGGAGCGTTAAGGACAGCGTTTGGATTCAGGAGCGCGTGCAGGCCGCACGGAGCAGGGCGTAGTAGCCAGCTGCGGGCACACCCGCGGGGGTGCTGCCGGGGTTGGGGGGGCGGGAGTAAATAAATTTAGTTTAGGAGATAAATCACTGTTTCCCGCAGACAGAGGGGGCAGAGACAACAGGAGCTGGATGATGGATGGGGCAGGAGAGAGAGGTGGGCTTTGAGCTCCAGTACAGGCGCACACGTTTTTGTTTGCTTCCAGTGTCTTGTACTCTCCCCTGCCCTCCCACGCCCCCCCCCCCCCCCCCCAACGGCGTGCACACCTTTTTCTTAATTGATGGGCAAACGCCTCCATCCAGTCGTCTCCATCTCGCCATCTCACAAGTGTCCCTCTCTCCGGTCTTCCCATTCTCTTTCTTTATTAATTAGCTCTCCTCCTGCATCACTGCTGTTGGCTGAGAGCACATGCATTCTGAGGTCGGGGAGTGGGGGGGGGACAGAGTTACAGGAAGAAAGAAAGCGAGAGAGAGAAAAGAGGTAGATGCAAAGAGAGTGAGCAGGAGAGAGGCAGACGCAGAGAGAGGGAGGTAAAAGAGAGCCACAGTTACAGAGAGAAGGAGCGAGAGACAGAAATAGAGACAGAGAAAGAGAGAGACAGAGAAAGAGAGAGAGAGAGACAGAGCAGGAGAGACAAAGAAAGAAAGCAGGAGATGGAGGGAGGCAAAAAGAAACGGGGCAAAGCGAGAGAGAGAGGAAGAGAGTGAGAGACGGATAGAGAGAGAGTGAGAGAGAGAGAGAGGGGAGTGTGAAAAACAAGCAGGGCAGACTTGTGTGTGTGTGTGTGTGTGTGTGTGCGTGTCAGTGTGTGTGTGCGCGCGCGGAGCTGGCCAATCAGAGCTCCCCGTCGGAGCTGCAGCAGGCGAGTGGCGCTGGCTGAGCGGATTGGGGAGCGGGCTCCGGCGGAGTGGATCGCGAGCAGCAGAGAGAGCGGTGCGCGTCAGAGACACGGCGGCGGAAAATGAGAGAGACGGGGGAGCCTCCCACAGCCGTGCTGCTCGCGTCAGACGCCTCCTTACCTGTTAGGGGAATCGAGCGCAGGTGAGGGCCAGCAGAACCTTTTTAGCCTTCAGCAGCCGCTCGCGCTCCGAGACAGCCTGTGCACGGGGTCTGCCTTCTGCACCCTGCTCTGCTGGAGCGGGGCTGGATTTGGATATACGGCGGTATAACTGCCCCTCTGCTGCAGCCTCCAACAGACCGACGGGACTTCTGCATCATGAGGTAAGCGGATTCCCGTCAGTGTTTTTTTTTTTTTTTTTTTTTTTTTGCGCTTCTCGGCAACCGGAGCACTTTTCAGGGTAGCGGACTCCTGCGTCTTAAATAACGCTGTGAGATCCACGGCTGCCGGAGCGCAGAGGCAGAGGGATTTGGCAGCTGAGGATGTGTGTGTGTCTGAGCGTTTCAGTTCACCCTCCACCTGCGGGCTGCACAGCCTCCCTGCTTTAGAGCAGCTGCTGCCGGAGGAGGCAATGCTGGGGGCTTCCCGTGGCAGCGGGGGTGTGAAGGGTGACCGCGGGGGAGATGGATGGGTCTGTTTGTGGCAGCGTCGGGGTTTTTTTTTTTTTTTTTTTGGGGGGGTGGAGGAAAGTGCAGCGGCAGACAGCTCCGACACTGCCGCGGGAAAGTGTGGACCGGCGTTAATATTTAACACGTAGTGGCGTGGGTGTTGTCCTGTCTCCGTTTTTAGATGGGTCTCCTCGGCGAGCCCTCGGCACCGCAGTTGTGGATTGGCGGCCGGGCTGTGGGGGTTTATTTCGGCAAAGTGTTGCCGGGCAGCTGAGGAGGGAGGGAGATGTGTAGCCGCTATAGCGCCCTGCTTCAGTGGCTCCTGCGTTAACTCATTTCCTCAATCTGGGCGTCAAAGTGCTGGATGCGTACCAATCCCCCCCCCCCCCCCCCCCCCCACGCCCCCATCCCCACCCATCCCAAACATGCTTGCCCCCCCCCCCCCCCCCCCCCATCCCCATCCCCGTATCCTCTTGATGCTTACCCCTGGGTTCAATCAAAACTTGTAGAAAACTGATATTGAATTCAATCAAATAACCCTACCCCCCCCCCCCCCCAAACAGCCCCCTCAGATGAATCCAGCAAGGTGTTATAATAACACCTGGACTGAACAAACAGCACCTACGTATGAAGACCCTGCTGTTTGCACCGAATCCAGGGGCGGGTCTCTTCACAGGCAGAGGCTGCTGTCGCTGTCTCTGCTGGGGTGTATCGATTCGGAGAGACGGTTCCTCTGCACGCAAAAACACGCCGGGAGAAAAGTGAGAGACTCCGCGTCTGACACAACCAGCAGCTCAGATGCTGTCCACAGCGCCTGTGCGCTGTAAAACCCTGCCCTACACATCATTTAAACTTCATAACCTGTGCTGGGACGACACAGTCTACTCGCTAACGTTTGTATATGACTGAATTGGACTTTACCTACGTCAGTTTTCCTTAGTAGCCATTTTGGTAATATTACGTTTATACAAAAGGCTTACAGAAGGGTGTTGCAATAGTGAATGTCTGATGGTGTTATGGCTTCAGGTTGCATCTCTGTTCTGTGCTTAACCTCCGTCTCTCCCTAAGTTTCTGCTCAAGCCCCATGTCATATGCATGTCCTGCATAAAGGCTTAGTGTTAAATCCTGTAACCGGGGTGGGTGAAGGAGGAGGGGGAGTGGAGTGGGGGGGGGTAGTACCTCAGCCAGCTTGATTTGATGGCGCTCCGCCTGCTTACAGACAGCCCTGTTCAGGGAAAGGGGCTCCCGTCACTCCGTTTTGAAGGTGTGGTGTCTGAGGCACGATCGAGGGCAGAGAAAAACAGCAGCAGCGGCTGACAGAGCGCCGGGGAAGATGAGCGCGAGCAGTACCTCAGCACAACATCCGCGAGTAGCAGGGGGCAGACCAGCGTCGCGTTGACAGGAGAGCTGGCAGGAGGCTCAGGTGCCGCTGGCCGTCCATCAGCGGAGCGAAGGTCACTCTTTGAAATGAGGATTTAAGGGACGTGTTGCCGTGAGGAAAATCTCTGTAAAGGAAGTACAATAAGACCAAAAGGCTAGAATCCGAGGTCTCTTTCCTTTTTTAAACTTTTAATTCCTGATAGATTTGATGAAACTGAAATACCACCTGCCTCCCCTCTCGCTTATATATGCAGTCTTATTTTTCAGTCTCGTTTGCTTTTCCTTCCTCTGCTTTCTCACCAATGTAGCATAGCGGTTAAGGAGCGGGGTTCGTAACTGAATGGTTGCCGGTTCAATTCCCCACTGGGGCACTGCTGCTGTACCCTTTGGCAGGGTACTCAGTCCAAAATTGCCTCAGTCACTATCCAGTCTTATGAATGGGTAACGTGTGGAACTGTAACATATGTACGTTGTTGTAGTTAAGAGCATCTGCCAATGTAAATGACAATAATGTAACATAACATGTATGCTGCAGTGGTAAATGCCATCTAGTGGTAAGAGGAGGTACTGCTGTCACTTTGGGGGAGCTACTCAGAGTAATAGAGTGAGGGATAGCATGGTTTCTCCAGCATAATGTCCAGTAGTGGCCAAAAAAAACCTTAAAAATATTTAATTGGTAGTTTGGTATACAATGTCCTTGGTGGAGAAGAGGTTGAAATATTTTGTCATGTGCTTTGAAAGTAGTGACATCAAGCACAAATAAAGCTTTAGATTTTCTTCAATTTATCATCAGTTTCATTTTGGGCAGAGAGGGGAAAACATTTTTGTGCAGCTTTTTGGTCCTTTGTGTGCAGAAAATGCCCACTCTATAATTAAGATGACTGTGTACAGAAAATTGTCTGCGCTTGAAGGACTTGCTGTCTGAATACTATGAACCCAATCCAGCAGTTCTCCAACCACGAAATGAGGGTCATTTCAGAGTAGACAGGTCACTTCTAAAACTGGAAAATCTAAAACAATTTGTTTTAATCTGCCATTTTTATCGCAATGTAGTCGTTACTCAGATGTGCTCTACAACAGCTATTCTTAACATTGGCTCATTCTCTGACCTGCTCATTTGGTTTATTTTTACATGCAGACGTTAGCCTTCTTATTTCACTAACCAATACACCTATGCAGACAAAGTTGTTTAATATAGATGGAGCTTGAGAAATTTTAATGTCAGATGCATTACCTGATAAATCTGTATCAGATACTGTCTATCTGATCCCTGTGTCACATGACTGTCTGTTAGATCATGATTGGCTTACCCATCATCTTACATTCTGACAGTAATTTTGCGGAATGGGGAAAGTCCAGTGTGAAAGTCCAGACATTTCAGTGGAACTAATCTCCACCTCATTTGAGCTCTCTTCAAAGTGCAAATATGTCTTTGCTTCCCCTGAAAGCAGATGTACAGAAATGTATGTAAATTGTACGATATTCATATTGTATGTCTTGTAGCTAGGTTTTAGATTGAATTTAGCTGTCACATGTACACTTTTTTGCATGGGGGATACTGTAGCTAAACATTATATCCTGCACATTTGTAACATGTAACCAAAAGCTGCCTCTCAGCAATGTTGGCTTTTTTTTCATTCCCATTTGATTGATCTGAAAATGCACTTACAGCACTGAGGACTTCAGGGACCAAGGAGATTATGACTTGCCGTTGGGCTATTAAAATCTGTAATATGAATTATGGACAGCCCACAACTCCATTATGCATTCAATATATTTTTAATTTTTTTTTCTTGTCCACTACAGCTGAAGACGATTTGATTACATTCAACATTAGACAGCAAGTAAGACAGCAAGAAAGCAATAATATGTTTAAACACACACACACACACACACACACACACACACACACACACACACACACACACACACGCACACACACTTACTTCACTCATGTTAAGCCTTTTCTGTTAGACAGAAAAAAAAATCCATTTTCTGTGTGCTTGCAAGTGTGTGGCATGTGTATGGTCTCTGTGGTTGTGTGTGGCACATGGGTGTGGAGTGTGTAATATGGTGTATGTGTATGGTGTGTGTGTGTGTGTGTGTGAGTGAAATGTGGCACCTCCAAAATGGAGCCCCTGTCAGACTGGGCCCAGCTATAGAAAGCAGGGGAGAGCAGTTGTTGTGATGTGTGTCAGTGCCGTAGTGGACAGGGCGTGCCCCTTCAATTTACAGACACAGGCGTGTGGGGGCGCGGGCGTGTGGGCCACAGGGCGCTGTCCTCTCCGTGCATAGCTCACCTCTGCGGGGGGGCGGGGGGGCGCAGTGCGTACGCCCCACATCCTCCGATGCGTCGTCTGTCTCTGTCACCTCCCGTCCCGCTCTCAAGGCCCGTCGCCGCGGGAACAAGGGCTGTTTGTCACCAAGGCTGACTGTGACGCTGCGCTTGTTTGGGTGCCAGTTTACCCCCCACCCCCCCCCGTCTCCACCCCGGCGGCGACGTGGCAGAGCTCCCTTGGAAAGCACTTTGCAGTTCTTTGAAATACTGACTCAGTCTGGCCATGCATCACTTCTCATCACAAGGGTTCAGCTTGAACAAAGGTGCATGAGGTGAGCACATGCGTGTGGGAGCCATGAGTCTGTGTATGTAGGACAGCAGTGTAGCACAGTGGTAAGTGACAGGGCTCGTGACCATAAGGTTGCTGGTTCGTTTTCTCACCAGGGCACTGCCGCTGTACCCTTGGGCAAGGTATTTAATCCAGAATTGCCTCAGTAAATGTCCAGCTGTGTAAATGGATAACATATAAAAACTGCAACCTATGTAAGTCACTCTGGAAAAGAGCGTCTGCTGAGTGACAATAATGTAAGGTAATATTATGCAGTGTATTAAGCGGTGTACAGGAGTCGTGTGTACAGGAGTCATGAACATGGGTATATGTGCTGTGAGGAGATCACATGTGTACAGTGATTACAGGTGTGCACCCCCTTTTTAATTAAAAGATTCCCTTACCCAGAACTCTCATTTTCCATAAGTTCTGATCATTTCTATGGATATTTTCCATGCCAAAGTGCCATGTTTAGAGTTACAACAGTACTTGCACATCTAGCAGTACTTGCACACCTGGAATGCGAATTATGTATTTTCTGCCTTCTCAATTACAATTTACCCATTTGTAAGGTTATTATATGAATGAAGGAGGCGTCAGCGTAACTGAACAGCGTAACAGCGTAAAATGAAATTAAAAGTAAATTGATGGAAAGAGTCACCTCTATCCAGCTCACCTGTCTGTGCCGCGAGCTGTCAGTCCTCCCGCGCATGAATTGCCTCCTGACTCTGATCTCTTCATTCTGACTGCGCCGGCTGCGTTTGTCGAAATGTTCGACGCACCTCTCCAGATGCATGACTGTGCTGCAGACCCGGTGCTCCGAAATGCTTTCAGGTGCTGATACCTGGAAAGGAGGTCACTGCGGGTTCGCCTTGCCGGCCAATCGGCACGCAGAGAGGAGAGCTACTCAATCGAACCATCTAGCGGGAGTGTTCATACAGCGCACATCCCTGCTGGCTTCCTGAATAGCATGAGAGAGGAAAAAGCAACGGCATAATAAACATTTCACACACGTCCGGCGCTGTAGAGTGCGGAGAGGAGACGGATTTTATTTATTTATTTACTTATTTATTCATTCGGTCATCCTTTATTGTAACAGGAAAAGTCCCACTGAGATCTAAAATCTCTTTCACGAGGGTGCCAGAGGGCAGTATCAGATGAGTAGGTGTGAGGGCGGTGCCCCACCTGCTAATAGCAGAGAGGTGCTGAAGTCATGGGGTGCCACTCCTGCCCCCGTTTAAGGGCCTGGCATGGCTGTTCCACGCACAGGAGGTCCACCTTTACTCCACCTCCTGGGAGATGCATGGCTGCTCCACATCATCAGGAAGCTCGCGACACAGCAACGGAGGCAGCGAGGGAGGGATTTTCTAGTGCCAGTCACAGTGGGGGATGATTAGATGGACAAATATGAGAGGGACATGTTGGAAATCTCATAGGGCCGCAGGGGAACCCACTACTTCTGACAATAATGACAGAAACCATTCTGAGTCAGGGCTTTGGTTCAACTGCATGTCTAAAGACAACACCTCCTACAGCTCAGCCTCCTGCAACTCAACCTCCTACAGCCCAGTCTCCTACAGCATAGCTTCTAAAGCTCAACCTCCTACAGCCCGGTCTCCTACAGCATAGCTTCTAAAGCTCAACCTCCTACAGCCCGGTCTCCTACACCATAGCTTCTAAAGCTCAACCTCCTACAGCCCGGTCTCCTACAGCATAGCTTCTAAAGCTCAACCTCCTACAGCCCAGTCTCCTACAGCATAGCTTCTAAAGCTCAACCTCCTACAGCCCAGTCTCCTACACCATAGCTTCTAAAGCTCAACCTCCTACAGCCCAGTCTCCTACAGCATAGCTTCTAAAGCTCAACCTCCTACAGCCCAGTCTCCTACACCATAGCTTCTAAAGCTCAATCTCCTACAGCTCAACCTCCTGCATCACAGAGTCCCCTTCATTCTGCAAGGGCGTTGCTTTTCTTCTTGGGTCCAGAGGAAAGATTACCCACCACCCCCTGCCCCTACCCATCACTACTAAAAACCCCATTATGGTTTTTCTGACCAATCCCAGCCCCTCTTAGCTTCAGCCACCAATCAGGAGAGAGGTGAGAGAGGAGAGAGGAAATTCTGGTGTGGATGCTGAGAAAAGCGCACTGATTGCAGAGCAGGCTGCAGTTACTTCCCAATCAGCAACACAAGCTCAAACCTGGAGCAGCAGACAGCTAGCCAGACTTCCTGACAAGAATAAATGGATGCATTTTAATCAATTATCCTTGCTATTTCCTGTGAAAGAAAAGGAAAATGGACCTAGATCTTCTGAAGACATTTCCTGCCACTGGAAATCCCAGCCCCTGTAACTGGCCGTGTTTAACTGGACGTCACAGCTTGTGGTGGAGCAGAAATAAGCGTTGAGTGTGTCCAGCTTTGAAAGGACTCCTGACACCAGCACTGTGGCCGCATGCGCACCCACACACTCACACACGCGCACTCACTCACTAACACACGCACGCACGCACGCACGCACGCACGCACGCACGCACGCACGCACGCACACGCACACACACACACACTCCCCCCCTATGCGGGGGGCCAGGAGGTGGCCTGTGAAGCTAAATCTTTGCACTGGAAGCAGTACGCCGTCAAGTAAAGTCACACAGGGCCGTCCCCTTTATAGTTCATATACTGCTGTACACAACAGACTCAAAGACTGTATTGTCTTTTCGTGGTGTAGTGATAAGGAATAGAGCTTGCAACTGAAAGGTTTGATTCCCCGTTGGGGCACTGCTGTTGTACCCTTGGTCAAGCTACTTAATCTACAATTGCCTCAGTTAATATCCAGCTGTATAAATGATAAAATTGTAACCTATGTAACCTATGTAATTCGCTCTGGATAAGGGCGTCTGCTAAATGACAATAATGTAATTTAACGTGATCCTAATTTAACAGGTCGCCTTACCGGTATTTGAATCTTCACAATGATATATTTCCTAATGATCTGCCTTTGGTTCACAGTGACATTAAGGGAATCCTTGTATAAGACATGCTCTTTGCTGTAATGTAGGACAGCAGCTAATGAATAAACATGAATCATTTAAAAGTGAACCACTGACGCTGTGTTGCTTTCTTCTGATCAGCAGACCTTAAATACATTGGCACACAAATGTCGCTCACAAGCAAAACAACAACAACTAAAAAAACACAAATATTGGAAAACAGATTTGTCAAGTTCAAATACTTTTAGTGGGGAGAAAGCAGTAAGGCAGAATGACGCTTCGGATTCTCATGCATCAAATTAGTTTCTTGCAGTGATGAAATATATATATATCACCCATTGCATATATACTATATAATGAATTACCCACTACAAGTTAAGGCGCAACCTTGAGAAGCTGTTCCTTCAACATTCATTATCGTCTACGTTTTATGGAACGGTAATGAACTTATTGGGTGCGATACTGACGGCACAAACAAGAGCATAAAAAAAAAATAAGTTTTTAATTTGACACACCAGCACATGCGGCGAAAATGACACCCGCATTGATATTGCAGTTTTTGCTTGGACAGAGCCAGTGATTTTCCCGGCGCAGCTGGATAAAGCAGTGTAGTGCAGGGAATGGCTGTGCGTGTGTTGAACAGCTGTTTGTCATTTTCACGGCTGTTGTAATGGCGGTGGTTTTTCACCATTTGTTGTTCGGTGGGTGAAACTGCAGAGGTGTTGTTGGAGGGAGCAGCTGCTCCTCTCCATTTCAGAGGAGGCATGTCAGGACCAGCCACAGCTCCATATTAAAGCCATATCTCATGTGTCTGTAGTGCCCACCTGCTGTACAGGTGACGGGTACCTTGATCGTCCGTGCCACAGGATCAGCACAGAGCGCAGTGTAATGTTTTCCCAACCGGCTGCCAGCTCTGCTGTACGTGAGGTCACGCTAACAGCAGCTGTGAAATCAGTTTATTCTGTAAAGCCATCATCTGTATAGTTTGGTATGGAAAACATGCCATCATACATGTAGACACTAACAGTCCTTCCAATACCATTGCATGTGTATACGCTAACTATGCTGCTATGCTAGCATCATACATGTATACACTGAACATCCTGATATTTCATCACACACATGTATATGCTAACTATCCTGACATGACATCATACAAGTGTATTCACTAACTATCCTTCTATGTCATCACATGTGAATATGCTGACTAGCCTTTGTCAGCTTATTAATCCTTCCTTCCACTACATCCTGCCCAGTCACCAGTCACTTTTCCTTGAGAGAGCATGTGGAAAGCAGGAAATGAATTGCTAATGAATTGCACATCTAATGTTGCTAACTCCACTTCCTGACTCACCTGTACAGGGTTGCAGCTTCCTCGCACCTCTGACTCGTTACACACTGTTCCCTGGCCCGCCTACTGCTGATGATCCTGTCTTTAGCAGTTTTTTTTGTGAAAAAATGTGAAAAAAAAAAATACTAGCCCCACCTCTTCCAGCCATCTATGCTGCTATAATGAGGCCTGTTATTTTAAGGGAAAACATTTGCTGTGATCGCGACCTATTTTCCTATTGTTCTGAAATATGCATATACAACCAAGGCTGAATAATAGATATGGACGCACATTGTGTTCTGTATATTTTAAAACATCTAAACACCCGTGTTGCCGTTCACATTAATACATGTTTTATTAATACAAGCCAGCGTTCCATGCGTTTTTGCTGGTGGTTTTTCAGCAAACGTGTAGCAGCCCTGTGAAACCCGTGTCCAGCTGGCCCTTAATGCGAATGACCAGGCACCACAAAGCTAGTGATGCTGCAGGCTGGCTGCTGTGTGGTACATCATTTAGGGCTATTCCCAGCTCCTCACGACTGCAGAGGCTGTTCACAGCGGCAAGGATTATTAGCTTTCAGACTCTCCTCTTCTCACAGCCGATTGGCTATCAGAGTGGGTGGGGCACGGGCTAGTCTCGTGCTGAATTCCACCTTGCCTTATGATGAGTACAAATCCGACTTATTCGGTGTCACGAATGTGGATAAGAACTTGTTAAATTAGCACAGGCTTTGTTCGTGACCCTGTGTGTTTTTTTACATGTTTACAAGTGATGTCACAGGCGGTGCTCACCTATTGGGCTCCAGCTCTTAGTTCATCTGTAGGGGATTTCAGCTGTGCACCACTGTTATTTCAGAAAGCCCTCTGCCAGTGGGGAAGGCCTGATATTTAATTTAGATAACTCTTCACAGGGATGCACCACTAACTGCCCTGGTCTGTGTGAGGAGCAACATCCTGTCACTCCTGTCCTGTGGATTCATGGTTAATATGGGTTATGTCCATACTACGCCATCTCTCTCTGCATTCTGTGGGGACAGCTTCCTAGGGCCTTCCTCACCGGGTTAAAAGGTTTCATTCCATTTTAGCTGGTGATGTCTTCCACACCGCCACTGTTGTGGACACGATTTTCTCGCTAATATGCAATCATACAGCTTTTCATTTGAGTTTTGTAAATTGTGTGGCCCTACATTACATTACAATAATTTAGCAAACGTTCTTATCCAGAGCTACTTACAAGGGTTAACATTTTACATGTTATCCATTTATAAAGATGGATATTTACTGAGGAAATTCTGGGTTAAGTACCTTGCCCAAGGGTACAACAGAAGCGCCTTAGTTGAATTGAACCAAGAACCTCTTGGTTGTGAGCCCTGCTCTTTACCACTATGCCACACTGCCGCCCTCTTGCTGGTCTAATTTGCTGCCATGGCACTTTCTGGTTGATCTTTGAACCAACACTAAATCTACTTTCTTTGACATATTTCTAGTATGGACACAAAATAAAACTATAAGCACCGCTACTATAAAAATCCAAGCTCCAACTACTACATCCATCAGTTCTTTAGCTGATTTTAATTTCTTCATTAATTATGCAGGTTTGTAATATGTCAGATAAAACAAAGGTAAGTTATGTTTCACTTCCAAACAGTTCTGCCATTACATTTAATGTCTAGCTAAAACTATGTATTATTATTATTTAAAGCATTCACAAAGCATTCAGCAGAGAAGGCGTAGTATTTATCTTTCCGTCCCTTTCAATTTGATAATTAATTGGGCTAAATATGAATGTGAAGGCAATGTAATTAATGCTTTAAAGGGAATGACTGAAGATGTGCTGCTCCTTTGCTCTGGGCGGGAAAAATGATTTGGAGCAGAATTTCCGTCCCACGTTGATCCTTGGCATGAAAGTGATGATTCAGTGGCGTCTCCGGTGTGGGTCGGTCTGTCACGTTGACGGTGTAGTTTGTGTGGGGAGGGAAAAGAAACCTCTATTCATAGCAGATAAATCCGACTTTCCATCTCTTTCACTGACTCACACAACCACTCGGCAGAGACTGAAACTAAACGGGAAATAGAAGATGAGAAAAAAACAGAGACTATGGTTTATGCTTGCTGGAAATATAACTCAGTCCTTTCTTCAGAATTTTTAACAGATTTTTTTTTTTAATTCACTGAATGTCCAATAGGCCCAATTAAAAGGCTACTCCTTTCTCCATCAGAGCTGAAATGTGGCCTCATACATAACCTGACTCCTTAATATGATTAATGTAATTTTTTAACAACCTGACTGCTATGGGTCTGCAGAGTTCTGCAGGGGAAGTGCAAGACTCACATGACCTGTAAACTATCTCCAATTCTCTGTCCTTTAACACAGTGACCCAGGGGTAAGGACTGTGGTCCTCAGGGTCATAGCAATGTAAAGGAGCACACTGTGTCCTTGAGCGAGAGTGTTTACTTCGGTTACCCTGGCAAAAGCCTGCGTGAACGGGTTGCAGAATATGTGTGGGATAAGATGATTATCACTGTGAAAAATCCCCCTCTATTGCCTCCCTGACACAGTGGTCCTGGAGATCTATAGACACAGACACGATACACAACCCGCAGAATGCAAAGATCTGTACAGCGAAGGAAAAGGAGAAGAGGACGGGGTAGTGCTATCCCTGCTGGTCCATCATGCAGAGTCGGGCTGTTAGTGGGGACACATGACTGCCATCTACAGGGAGGGGAAATATTAGCCTGACCAGCTTCAATTTGTCGGTGGGTTGGCAGCCTTTCTCGCAGTGCTGAAGGAAGGGCTTCTGCAGCTGACTGACACCTGCAGCGTCAGGTGACTCAGCCCCTCGTCCAATCAGTGTGTGCAGGTGATGACCTTGGGTGGATTGAAAAGCAGAAGCTAATGGATCTGCAGGGGACAGCACTGCTCTTAGCAAAGATACAACACAACATCCACACTGAGTGTACGCATTCAGGCAACTCAGGAACTTTCTTTAATCAATCACAACATCCTAAGCAGAGGACAGAAGGATTGCAGGGGTAAAATATCTGTTCATAACATCTCACAGTAAATATCTGTACTGTAGCAGTTTTAAAAGATGTTGCAATGTAATCAGACAGGTTGAAGGTCAACTCAAGTGTTGGCTGTTTCTTACATCTGACTAGGCCTGGCCTCTCTCTTTTAACCTTATGCTGCCAGCAATGGCCTCTGTTTTCCTCATTCTATTTATTTATTTTTTGTTTTTGTATAAAGCTTGATTTCCGCCGTGATTGCTCTCTGATATTGAATAGTCTGATATTGAAAATGAAGGAGGAGAAACATCAGCAGACAAGTTTCAATTTTTGTTTCACATTAAATATTTATCATTTTCTTTCCCCAAACAGTTTATTCTTATCAAATATTTCCGGCAAGTAGGTGCAGGCAGATGAATTGGTTTTGTTTAGTCTTGAGGCGTGTGGAAAGGCGCAGAGAAAATGCTGGGTTTTGCTGTTGGAGGTGTATCCTGCCAGAGCGCATGAAATGTCTCAGGCTTACGGGCTGAAATTGCAGTACACCTGCATCCTGGATGGGCACTGGGTGTGTTTGTCTGCATTTTCACCTTCCTTCTACTTCTGCATCCACAATCACTGTATGCACACATTTCCATGTGCATGGCACAGTATGTTCCTGAGGAGGGAACGCTGAATGTAACCAGCCTAATCAAAAGCCCATTATGACGAGCGCATGATTAGAATCAGAGAGGCGGTGGAAAGACAACTGCAACTGTGTTGTTTTCAGTCTTTTTTTTTTTTTACTTATGAAAATGTAAGATTGTGTCTGTCTGCGTGCGTGCGTGCGTGCGGCTGTGCCTGCGTGCGTGTGTGTGTGTGTGCGTGTGTGTACCTGTGCCTGCGTGCGTGCGTGCGTGTGTGTGTGTGTGTGTGTGTGTGTGTGCGTGCGCATGTGCGTGCGTGCGGCTGTGCCTGCGTGCGTGTGTGTGTGTGTGTGTGTGTGTGTGTGCGTGCGCATGTGCGTGCGTGTGGCTGTGCCTGAGTGTGTGTGCGTGTCTGTGTGTATGCGTGTGTGTGTGCCTGTGTGTGTGGCTGTGCCTGTGTGTGTGGCTGTGCCTGCGTGCGTGTGTGTGTGTGCGTGTGTGTACCTGTGCCTGCGTGCGTGCGTGCGTGTGGCTGTGCCTGAGTGTGTGTGCGTGTCTGTGGCTGTGCCTGTGTGTGTGGCTGTGTGTGTGTGTGTGGCTGTGCCTGTGTGTGTGTGTGTCTCCCATAAGTGTATGCTCCAAGGAAAAGTGGGAAAACACAGGTCTGTGGCACAGGGCTGATGAAGTGTGCAGTTTGTCCTGAGACGTGTCAATGGCACGGCGTCGGTTCCCAGTAAAGCCGATCTGTCAGCTTACCCAGTGCGGAGAGGAGTCCTCTGGATGACTCCTCACAGGAACATGTGGTGCTGTACTTGTATTTTGAAAATTGCCTTTCAGACGTGCCTATCAAGAATATGGTGTTCCCATCAAAAAGAACATTGCATTATCATAAACGGGGCAGTTTACGAGAACAGCTGTTTCATCAAAGATGCCCTGCTTACCCATGTCTTTTTTTTTTCTGACAGTGAACTGTCTCAGCCTGAAGGTAGTGAGATAAGGAGACACTCTCAGATTGAAGCAGTCTTTTACTTCTTTAGCGAACGCTTATTTTGGAAACCTTTCACAACGTGCACACAAGAGGAGGACTCCCAGGAAGTGAGGGAGTATTGATGCGCACACTCGCCACACCTCTTTGCTCGGGTTAAACACCTTCTCTTCTGATCTAAAATGCATAAAATGTATAAAAAAAAGAAAGAAAAGACACCAATAAGAACTGAGCTCCAAAATGGCCTCCACTGCTCACCTGAGATGTCTGTCCTGCTTTGCAGCTATCACACATAGCCCCCAGCCAGATCCCACTATACCACAGAGTGTAATTGCCTGTTCCCTCCCTATTGAAGCTATACCGCCAGAATCGCTGATCCCTTTTTCTAAATGAGCGCTGTCCAACCTGTGGTGCCGGAGCTTACTGTTCAGAGATGACCGTTACATCGCGTTACAGCCGCAACATTGCAGACTCTCTTATCCACAGCGTCGCGCGCGGCTTACAGTTTCCCCGCTTTATCAGTTTTAACAGCTGCGTGTTTACTGAGGCGATCGAGATGAGGTACCTTTCCCAAGGGTGTGACCGCAGTGGCCCGGCTCAGACTCAAACCCGCGATCTCTGGATTGCGAGCCCTGTTCCTGGTGCCTTCACCTTGCTGTTTCGCGCAGAGCAGCTTGCAGTGGGATATGTAATGGGTCGTTCATACCGTCTGAGTCGCAGGTTCCTGGTAAAGTGCTTCTTTTCTGCTCTGTTTGTTTCTTTTATGTTCAGGTTATAGCCTGTTATTCAAAATTTATGATACGAATACATAAATAAATAACACATCGCACCTTGCTGCCATTTATCTTTTCCGATTCAGTTTCCTTGAGCCAAACCAATTTTATTCTCGGCTGAGTTGCAGTTAACAACTTTAACACCGTGGTAATATGATAACCTTATAATGAATCATGGCTTTATTCCCAGGAATGATGCTTATTCCCACTGTAAATGTGTGTGTAGTTCTACCTTGCTCAGTGGTTTTGCCAGTCGTACGGCATATGACATTTAGATCTATCAAAAGCAGCTCCAAACCCATACTATACGGCTTTCATTAATCCAGCTGGCACTGCTTGTGTTGGGCTGAGATGGCTGCAGGTGAGTCTCATCACGTTGTGACTGTTTCTCCTTTTTTTTTTTTCATCCCCCAAGGACAAGCATGATGGCGATCTACGGGCAACTGCTGTAAAAAGCCCTCAGTCGAACCCGACACTGGCGCCCCCTCCTCCTCCACGCCCCTCCCGCCCATGATGTAAATACAGCGTGGCATTCATTTTTCACCAAGGCGCCGCGGAACCATGGACGCCAGCCAGACTCTCTGGATCGGTCCCGTTTGGATTTAACGCCAATCCCCCCGACCCAGGACACGGGGAGTGAAAGTCCAAAAAAAAATCAAAAAAAAAAAAAAGCGGCAGCAGCAAAACACACTCTCCGCCATGAGGGTCACGGCCACCGCCACAGCCTGCCTCTGCCCCCTCATCTTCTGCCTGTGTGTGCTGGAGGGGGGTCACGGGACGACCCGGCACGGGCCCCTGAAAGTCACCCGCAACCAAACCAAGCTCCCGGACGGGGAGAAGGAGGTGCACCACCGGCCCAAACGGGGCTGGATCTGGAACCAGTTCTTTGTTTTAGAGGAGCACATTGGGCTGGACCCGCAGTACGTGGGGAAGGTAGGGTGGATCGCTTTCCTCTCACCTTCGCTGATGTTTTTTTTGCGGCTTCTGTTGCATGAGTGTCTCCTCGCATGATCTTTAAGAATGGGGGGAAAAGGAATGCCTTCAGCCAGAAAGCAGAATCACAGCTTAATGGTGTGCGTGTGCGTGCATGTGTGTGCGTGCATGTGTGTGTGCGTGCGTGCATGCGCGTATGTGTGTGTATTTGTGCTCTTGGTTAATAAGATTTACTGGTTTCAAATCTCGAGCTTTCCTTCATTTCAGATGTAATTAGGTTGCATACTGCAGATGCTGGGTTGAATACGAAATGTCATCTCTATAGGCAATGTGCGGGTTAATTTGGGACACCGCTTTGCATAGGGTAGCTTTTTTGCAATTACAATAAAAGCAGGATTCTCCTCAAAAAATGACCAAATAGAGTGATTATTCATGATGAATCGGTGGTACAAGGCGATGAGTATAGTGGTCCTTCAGTTTTTTGTGTCACCTTTCAACCTACCTGGATTGGCACATCCCAGCTCTTGTCTCGAGTTAAACGAATCGGAGGTGAAATAGATCGGAATGAGAGAGAATCTCCGCAGCTGTGATTGCCTTTTCCAAGAAGTATACGGATGTGTTTCTCTCCGCTCCTTCAGTGATTCATGGCCAGCCGTGAAACCGAGGAGAGTCTGGGGTTATTTGTTAAACAGATGGAAAGCGATGCTCTGTTGTCAAACACATTTCACATTTGATGAGCAGAGAAAGCAGAACTACTGAGTCATATATATATATTTTTTCTTCTTATCCTGAAGAAGGAGGTACGGTTCAGCAAATCCTTGTGCACTAAAGCATCGAATTAAAGCACTGAGGCGACATATCACCCAAAACAGGTTTTTGACAGCAGACTTCAGAATCAGTTAAAAAATGTATGAAGACTTTTGCAGAGGGCAAATATACGTCTCCCTTGTACACAGAGTTTAAAGAGGTGAAAGTTGCCCCTCTGTGCTGATGCGTAGTATGTTTTGATATTGATGTTTAGGTGAATACATCATATATATTTTTCTTCTCGTATTTGATTGTGATGATAACAATTTTGATATTTTTTGCAGAGAGGGATGTACATGTTTTAAAGTAATACTGAGGTTATGACAGTTTGACAGATTATAAGAGAATCGGGAACAGCAGAGACCTCCATCAGAATCCTTACTCTCTGCGGGCAATGGACAAATTGGCATTAATGATAAGGAGCAATTGCATAAGAGCTATCATGTAATTTGTAATTGTAGAATAATTTTTCAGTGAAAAGGCACAGTAGCCTTCGCCAGAGCAGATGTGCAACACATTACATTTCTTCAGCAGATGCTCCTATCCAGATTGACTTTGTTTAGGAATCATCCGTTTTTACAGACAGACATTTTACTGAGGAGATTCACCCTAAGCCCCCTACCCAGGGTTGAGAACCGGGCATCAAAATGGCATTCTTTGGGCCTTACCTGTGTTCCGCACCCCAGGTATAGGATACTTACTTCTCAGGTACGAGTGGCTTGCTATATTTTGGCTCTGACTGCTACTTGATAAAGGAAGCTCTTTACCTGTAACGGGACACGTTAGGTGTGGTGGTTAGTTTTTACCTTGACTCCAAAATGCTAAGGGTTCAATCCCTCAACTAAGTCACACCCAAGAGGCAAAAACAAAATATCCGCTCCCTCTTTGCTTGTTTCTCATGTAACAGTCTGAGAGATGGACAATGAGCAACGACCCTCTGATAGACTGGTGTCATGTCCGCTGGGTATGATTGCACATCAGGCAGTTTCACGCTGTATAACTCAGGGTAAACTCAGACCCTGAATTCTCAGCTGCAGTGTCCAGACACAGTTCCATGTATTAATATTGGTAATATTTACAGTAATACTTAATAAATTTTGACTCAGCTTTACCAATCTTGACCAATCTGTTCAAGGTCCAATGGCGATACTACAGTAGATAGTATTTTATTGTAGCCACGGAGGTGGAATGAAAGCGTCACAGAGAGAATTTAAAAAGGGGGGAAAAACAATAGAAGATGAGGGCCAGGTGCAAATGCGGGCGCAAGGCTGGGAGCCAGGAAAAACAGGATAAAATCCATCCGTACCCGCAGCAGGTCAGTCATCTCCTCTGTCCCTCAGCCTGCACAGGGACAGGGACCTGAGGCACTCAGATCACACGCTTATTTCCCCCGTGGCATTGTGGGTGCTGAGAATGTGGACGTGTTGTGTTGTACGGAGCCTTTTTCAAAGCACAGTGATCATCGATCTACTGCTGAAGCATATGTGTGGTTTCCTTCCTTCTCTCTCTCTCTCTCTCTCTCTCTCTCTCCCTCTCTCTCTCTCTCTCTCTCTCTCTCTCTCTCTCTCTCTCTCTCTCTGTCTCTCTCTCTCTCTCTCTCTCTCTCTCTCTCCCTCTCTCTCCCTCTCTCTCTCTCTCTCTCTCTCTCTCTCTCTCTCTCTCCCTCTTTCTCTCCCTCTCTCTCCCTCTCTCTCTCTCTCTCTCCATCTCTCTCTCTCTGCGTTTGTACTCTTTTCCTGCACAGACAGCTCAAACCAGTGCAGTGAGGTGCCTGGCAGACACTGTTGGTAATCTTGTACATATTTTCCCCAGCATCTTCATAACAGATGTTGTATTTGATAAAGGAGAAATGATTTGTTTTTGCATATGAATTTGCCAATTACTCCCTGCGCATGTAATCATGGTGTGGCCTCCAGCTCCTACCCAGGAAGTGCCTGCTCCTAAGAGCCGAAAAAAGCTCTGCCAGATTGCATTGCAGCAACCCACCAATCAGTTCCCCGCGTCTGGCTCATGTTTACCGCGAAATGCGCACAACCAATTGTGACTGTCTGGCTAGGAGTGCAGTTTATTCTAATCACATCCTTCGCCTGCAATCCGTGCTGTTGCTCTGTAGGTCCTCTCACAGGCAGGCAGTAACGCCTTTGGCAAACCTGAAGTTGTCTGTTTTAGTTTGTTTGTTTCCTGCGTTTTTTTTTTTCTCCTCCCCTGCCAGGAATTTGACTTATGAATCCGAAGTCCATGAAGCTGGAATAACTCGTACCCTGTCAGGTTTTCTGCGTTTTTTCTTGCGTGGGCTCGATTGTGGGGGAGTTAATTATTTCGGCGTGCCTGCCGATGTGTGCAAAGACCTCTGCGCAGAGCTAAGCTCCCCGGCTGAGGAGTGTGACTGTGTGGAAGCATCGTATCCTCCGCCTTTGTGAAGATTGCCGTATTCATGGATTTATGTCATTCGTCTCTGTGTTGACAGCGGGCCACACATTGCAGTTGATTGGGGTTGTTTATTTCTCTTATTTTCTCTTTTAAACACAGAGCTACAGTGCAGGCCAAAAAATAAGAAAGAATAAACGCACTGCCCAGTGCGTGTTCCCAGAGGCCTCCTGCAGGTCGTTCTCTCAGCAATCTCAATTTGATTTCTTCACAGAATAAATCGTCACATGGATATATTCATACAGAGTAAATAATTTAAACGTCTTACAAAGGCCAGTTTCTCCTCACAGTATTACAATATGATTTATTTATGAAAAAATAATTCTTCTCATCGGCAGTGTTAGAGCGTTTGTGATGCCAGGCTGCTGGCGGCAGAGGAGGAGGCAGCATTTCCCAGGTTGTCCCCTGTAGATGAAAATGGAAGTTATGACTCTATTGTGAAATGCACTTTGCAATCTCTTATTGCAGCTTTTAACAGGTTTTAACACGGCGCCGCTAAAAAATGAGAATCACAGTTTTTCTTTTTTTTAATAGCACAATATCCATCCCATAATTACAAGTGTTAATTTAGCAGACTGCAGATAAAGTGGCAGAGAGGACAGAGTCTTCCTTTTAAGTCATTCCCATTAATTGGCAAGATGAGCGAGCAAGCCGAACATGTCATCTCTCCTCGCAAGCCGCCGTTCCTCCTGCTTCGTCTCTCCTCCCGTGTCCATTTTTTCCCTCCTTAGTATTCGACATGTTTGCTCCGTCAACGGCTTTAATTAAATCAGTAACACGATAACGGCTCACTAAAGCTGCGTGGAACACCCTTTCAATATAGCAGCGGTCGCTCCTGCACAGAGAAATTTTCAGTGCAATTAGGATATAAATTGTGTGTTAAACGACGTCAGGTCCTGCCGATGCCTCTCAGTCAGGAGGTTATCAATGGTCTCCGTCACTTTGATGGGAACCGGAAGTGGACTGGCCATCATTAATGAGTTGATCATTAGGAAAGATTAATAGTTGGAGAGATAATGATGTTCTTAAGACATCCTCTTTCTCCCGGGGTAATTAAAGCCATAGGATTGAGCCGCCTCTCTGCCATCCCATAATAATAGGCTGACTTTGTGTTGACTTTACGTCTGCAGTGTTGTAGCCAGTACCGTATGGTTGTGGTCTCCTTGCCTCCCTGTCAAAACAGTTTTTTTTTTTTTTTCATCTTTTGTGCTTACAAATACACTTTTGAGAACATGCCTCCACATGTGATTTCTCAAGCCTGCATTTGTGGGCATAAAAGATGTAATAACACAAACTTAACCAAAATCTATGTTTACTCCATTCACAAATGCAGCTTTTTGTTTCTAGACTCCTTTTGCTCAAAGCGCAGGTCATTTTAAAGGCAGACGGCCACCAGTGGAGGGTGGAATTTGACCCCTGTGCTCATGGGTAAACTAAAAACTTGACAAGCCAGCTAACAGAAGTGGCATTTCGCATTTATTTTCTAACATAATGGTGCTCCTTCCCATCCACTCAAGCTGGTATGGTAACACCGCCCCCTGGAGTGAGTTAGAGTCATTGCAGTTCCTTCAGCCATGCAGACTTGATCTTGGCTTTGATTTACAGCGATCCCTGTTCAATTATGGGTGTTATGTTCCTGAAAACCCCTCCGTCTGGCAATGCTAAGGGTGGCAACACAAAGCCAATCTACATTACCTCTTCCTTTCCTAAACCTTTGATAATATAATTCAAATCAAAAAATGCTCAAATATGATAACTGCAAACAACACATTTTAAAATAACTATTAAAAAAAAACATTAAATGTTCTTTACCCTGTATCCCAAGGGTTAAAGTCCATTATTGATTATAAATGTCATTGATGCTCAAATAACAGACAGATAACGAGGGCAATCCCATTCCAGCGTCGGGCTCCGCTTGGACGCAGACCCTTCCGAATCCGGCCGTCACCGACATCGAGCTAATCCACAGTGACAGTGACACAGCGCTGATATTTTCAGGGAAAGAACAGGCTGCATAGGCGAAGGTCAATGCAAAACTGACGGATGGGTTGGGCGTGTGTGTGTAAGGGGGGGTGATGCATCAAGGAGAGAGTAAAAAGCACTCCAATCGTGGAGGATCGTCTCCGAGATATAGGCCGGCATGTCAGTCAGTGGAGCTGATACTGACCTCACAGCGAGCTCCTCGAGATCAGACCCATAAAACCCTACCTTTTCTCAAATATTCACTCACTTTTGTGAAGCTGACATGCGACACTGTAGGCGTAGCAATTCATTCAAAATGCAAGTGCTTAATAGCTCTGTCTCTCAGCCTTTGAAATTCGCATTCAGTTTCAGAATTTGGAGTGCTCCAATAAGTACTGCATGAATGCTGGTCCTCCTAAAAGCAGTATTTGTTTGTTGTTGTCCATTAAAAAGAGTAAATCGAATGCAACTCATTTGGAGTTTCTCATCTCAAAATGTGCTGTATTCATGAAAACGTGGAACATTTGTCCGAGTCCGTGTTGGCTTGCTTTCAGAAAAAAATGTTATCCTTTCAACCGACAGCAGCCAGGTTGTACTGTGCTTGAGAGCTAGTAAGCTCATAAAAAAAAAAAAAAAAATGTATTTGATTCTGCCTTCTACTATAACTGCATGGGGTCATTTCAGAACATTCAACATGAATACTGGCAATTTTCAAGTGATTAAACAACATTATACATGCATTAACCTTGTTCATCTGTTGAATTCATTCATTTAAACATTGCTCTGAAAATTTTTTTTTTTCATTAATTTCTTTTCAGAATGTAGTTATTATGCCTCTCGTGAAGCTCCATGATCCATGACAGTAATGTATTTGTGGATGTGTTGCCATCTAATGTGGAGGTTTGGGTCATTTCCAGCTGGCAGAGAGACTCATGACTTATAGACAGAAGAAGGGTTTCCTCCTCTTCAGAACAGGAAGTCACCAGATTGACCCCCACAAGTTTCTCTCTGACGTTATTGAACATATTGGTGTGGCTACAGGCCCAGCGCTATCGGGGGTGCTCAGGGGTGCAATGCACCCCCCAGATGGACCTGACTGCACCCCCAGCAGTCTCTTTATATCCCAACGTCTACATAGTATTTATGCATTTTTGTGCACCCCCGTGGATTGCAATTGCACCTCTCTCTATTTTCTCCTAGCCCCATGCCTGTGTGGCTACCCAGAGGGACGTGGTGCTTATTTTCCATAAGGTTTGACATTCGGTGGCGGTTAGGTCCAAACCATGGATGCCTGAGTTACGTTACGTATTACATTATATTACATTCATTTAGTTGACTCTGTCATCCAGAGCGACTTCCAGCACAAAAGAACAGAAGTGCATCCTTTCAAGTTGAATGAGCAACAGTGTCAGACCAGGCTAACAACACTCCCACACCAGTGAGTGTGAGCATAACGCTATCAAAGCCCTGCCACAAGATGACTTGTGCAACCTAATTAAACAAGGGAAGCCAAGTATACTACCATACATCAGTCACAACTGCAATACAATTGCAAACACATTGCAATACTGCACATAAAATAAATAGCAAGTAATACAAGTTACTTTAGTTTCTTTTGTTATTTAGTTACTTGATTTATGAGATTGTAGTAACATTCACATACATTATTTTATTCTGTTTTTTTCCTGTATTATTTATGTATTTAGTCAGTCTGGTTCTTGGTTTGCGAGACAGTCTGTTCTAAGTCTCTCAAGGCTTTTTGTCCTATTTAATGCAGACTATTAAATTAATTTCTTTGAGCATTTCTCTTTCTTGTCCATGAATGCATTATTTAAATGACTTTGACTTGTGAAAAGAGATTATGAGGACAGGCTCTGTTTACCTAAGGCTGACCCTCAGTGAAAAATCTAGAATGTAAAAAAAAAAAAGAAATAAGTGCCGCCCGCCTTGTTTTAAGCACAAAGTGTCTGCTTTTAAAGGGCGTGGAGATGTTTTATGCATGCTGCTAAATATGGATTGCACAGCGACAGGACGAGGCGGCTGTGCCGGTCTTAATGGCGTGATGTGGGGAGTGAAGAAGCGAGCTCCCGCTCCCGCTCCAGCTACCGCTCCGGCTGCGGCTCCAGCTACCGCTCCGGCTCCCGCTCCGGCTGCGGCTCCGGCTGCGGCTCCGGCTGCGGCTCCGGCTCTGGCTCCGCCACGTCCGCCATCCCTCGCTCGCTGAAATCCAAGCAGTCCTCGCCACCACCGCCGCCTTCCAGCCAGCTCTCCCTCCGCTGTGAGAACACCCACGGAAAGGCGCGTCTCCGGACGCGGAGATCCTTGAGGTGCATCGGGTTTATTCTGGATAGCAGTGTAGCATGGTGGTAGGGAGCAGGACTCGTGACAGAAAGGTGGCCGTTTCAATGCCCCATGGGGGCACTGCTCCTGTACCCTTGGGCAAGGTGCTTAACCCAGAATTCCTTCAGTATATATACAGCTGTATAAATTGTAGTTGATGTAAGTCGCTCTGGATAAGAGTGTCTGCTAAATGCCAATAATGTAATGTAATGTTAGAGTTAGGGTTAGATTGGCGTCCTCCTTGGGGTGAACTGAGGCTTGGGGTTAGGGGTTGGGGATTGGGGTTAGGGTTTAGGGTTTAGGGTTAGACTGGCATCCTCCTCGGGGTGGACTGAGGCGTAAGGGACCCGGCTGCATTAGCACGGGTCTCACGCGAGCTGTCAGCTTTCTCTCAGAACACCGGTAGATAAAGGCTCTGCGGCAGGGACCGTTCATCTCACCATTCTCACCATTCCTCCTCCATTTCGTCTCTTCCAACTGTCGCTGGATCGGAGGGAACGGAGAGATGTGATTCTCCCCAGGACTAAAACCACAAAGAACATCTGAGTAGAAAGAAAAAAAATTATAAATAAATAAATAGGTAAGTGGTAGTCTTGACTGGAAAGTGTGCCGGGGACCCCTGAGAGAAGCAGACAGGCAGCCTGCTGGTAATGGGGCAGCCGGAGCATCGATTAAAAAGCTACTCGGGCTGAGAAACGCTCGCCGGAGCCCTGCTGTGCCACGTCCCCAGCGAGGAGGACTTCCTTATCCATGCAAGTACTGCGTGACCCCGTTGTATGACTGAAGGTTATTTGAATGAGTCCAACTCTCTTCTCTCTCTATCTTGTACTTTGCGGGGCAAATCACATTTCTCTGCTGATGGAAGTCGGGGGGGTGAGGCAAGAACCTGGCACCCCTCCCCCACCGCCCCATTGCTCCCCCTGTCCCAGCCAGACCCCCCTGTGAGTTCTCCAGAGCTCAGACACTGTAAGAAAATGAGAACGAGTGGGATTGCGCTGTCCCAGATTCAGCCTCGGTTCCTTCGGGGCTCAGAACCGGGCAGGGGGACGGGGCCAGCGCCTCCGGTCCACCTTCGGAGCTCTGGTGTTTCTGCCTAAATTAAACCGCGCTCCGTTCAGCTCTGACTGACGCACCTGTCTGCTCTATCTGCTATGGAGGTGCCCACATCCCAGGCGAATTACACTGCTCACGGTCTACAGGACTGCGCTTTACTGTTATGATTAAAGACGTACTGTGGAGTGATAAGGTCTGTCCACGGAGACACACTTGTGTCTTTTCTTTTCCTTCTCTTTATGTGCAAGTCTCTCTGGAGAGGAGTGGCTGCTCAGTGTAAATGTAAAATGTAAAATGATTTGTCTCACCCAATCATATAGCTTCCAATCTGACCTTTTCCATCAGCCAATCAGATGAAAGTGCTTTCCTCTGCCTTGCGAAGGCTGTGCTCTGAATGGGATTTGAACTCATAGCCATCTGTCCATTAGTCCTGGTGCCATGACCAATAAGTGGCAGCTGAGTAAAGTCCATGAGCAGCAGCTGTGGAAGGTGTGGTGTGAGGTTCAGCAAGAGCTTTAGGGCACGATGCTAGGCGTAGTGTGGAGTATAAGTTGAAGCACAGTGTGACGTATGGTGTCAGATATGGTGTGGGTTACAGTGTGTGGTGTAATGTGTAGTGGTAGTGTGTAGTGGGAGGTGTAGTGTGGGGTACAGTGCATGGTGTAATGTGTAGTGTGTAGTGTGAGGTATAGTGTGTAGTACAGTGCACTGTTGTGTAGTGTGCGCTCCCCCTGGCAGTGTGGCAGCTCCGTGCGGGGGGGGGGGGGGGGGGCAGAGACAGTGCATTAGCACGGCCCTCCTTACTCACCCTCACGCGTGCATGAATCAGCGGAGCAACGCGATTAGATTACCGCTGTAACAGCGCTCCACGCCCCACCAAGCTGCGCTCCTGACAGCCGCAGCCAAAACCCCCGCGGTGACACATTTCACTGGAGTCAAAACAAGAGAGCACCCGGAATAAGAGCATTAAAGGTCCTCTGTGCTGCTGGCTTGGCTCTCAGTGTAACCCTTCTCTGGAGCCTTCACTTCACATAACACAAGTATCCCGGAGTCTATATGGATTTATTACCCTGTCTGGTTTTTGGAGGTAGATTGGGATGGCAGTGTAGCATGTGGCTTAGTAGTAGGGAGCAGGGCTCATAACTGAAAGGTTGCTGGTTTGTTTCCGCACTGGGGCACTGCTGTTGTAACCTTGGGCAAAGTTACTTAACCCAGACTTTCCTCAGTAAATACCCAGCTTTATAAATGGATACCATATAAAACCGTTACCTATGTAAGTTACTTTGGATAAGAGCATCTCTTAAATTACATCAATGCAATGCAATGTGGACTGATCTTTGGCTTACATGATACAGGAAGCTCAACATTAGTTACAGTGGAATTAAAGCCCCACTAGTGTCTGTCCATTACTTTCTGAATGTGTGGCATACAGTATTTTTATTTATTTATTTATTTTTTTTAGATTTTCGTCTTCAGTTTGTGGAAATGAAATGCCCAGACTGCGACACTGATGGCTTCTGATTGCTGATGCTGGTTTATTTATTTATTTCTGTTAGATTGCATTGCAGCTTCGTCTGCGGTGCTCGTGAGCGCTATCTCGGCCTCTGCCAATTAAGATGGCTTATCAGTCGCGGAGGGCGCCGGTGCCAGCGTGGGTTGCCGGGTATCATAGCTGATGAAGATAGGACGGTGACAGTGATGCAACCTCCCGGTACGAGAGAGTGTGATTAAATCTACCCTATCGGACGAGTAGGGCTACACTTACATCAGCCCTCTCATCTGTGCACTGATCGCAAATTACAATCAGGTCCTCCCGAAAAAAAGAAAAAAGCTTGTTGAGAGCTCTTGGTTCCACTCAAGATTGACCTTTCCGACGGCGCGTCTCTGGTAATTTGTGCTTATCGGACGAGCCGGTGTTTGGATTTAATCAGTCCTGCGGTCCGGTTAGCGTGGGAGGGTTATTAACCTCTGTGAGATGGGGACGGGAGTGTCGCGGACACCGCGGAAGGGATTAATGCACTGCGACCTGAGGGTCCCGCTGGTCCCTTTAGCCATCAGACGCACCATCCCCCCCACACGCTCGGTCACTCCTGCTGATTCTGGACTGCAGCAGTGATATACGCATCCGGCACACATCCTGATGCTTAACAGACTTTTTCCTACCGCTCAGAAGACCAGGTTTGGCGTACATTACCACAGGACACGCATTGCTGCGCACTGGTCTTGGTGACAAGAGGTTTCCGAACGGCAGCCCTACAATCAATATCACATCAATATCGCTGGGTCACAGAGGTGTAGTTTCACTTCTGTGGTCATTTTTGAGGCTGTTTTTTTGTGGTTTTTAACAACTATGCTAGCATACTGTTCCCTTTGACACCTTTAAAAAAATTTGTGGTTTCTCTGAGTGACGCACTTGCACTTTAGGCGTCAAATATTTGATCTCTCAGCCTCAAAACTGAGATCTTTATATCTCTTTTTTCTCTAAAAAATCTCTATAAAATGTGAGAGTTCTGTTTCCACCTTAGAATCTCGCCGTACACGCCGGCACACACACACACACGCCAGAGGTACCGGTCCCAAGGTCTCTGTGTTCGCGTGACCACTCAGGCGCCAGGCCAAAGCTTCAGACGCTGGAATGCGCTCGTGTCACAGGCCACTGAGCTGAATAATTCAACATGAAATGGACATTTTATACTCTTTCTGATTGGTTGATTGATCGATTGAGTTATTTTCTTCCAGTAAGAACTGTACAGCATGGCAGATCTTAATGTGTTTTTAGGTATGTGCGTACACCACTGTTTCTCATGTCAGTGAAACAAATATGATAGGTTATTAATTAGTTCTTTATAGCATTTTACTGTTTTTAATTCCATTGCCTACATCCATTGCCTAATAGAAGCATGCAACCGCTTCCTTCAGAGAGACTGTGAATACGAACTAAAAGGCACACTGCATGCTCTGCTTTCAGGGATGGATGTCTTGCATGTGTTTGCATTTTTATTTTTTAGACCAGCCTTTTCTGAAGCTTTCCCAGAATGCTTTGCCTGTAGTCTGCAGCAGCGCTTGACGGAACGTCCGTCTCAGCGAGGTGGGGGTAAGCGGCACGTGCGGAAAGAGCAATGAACACCCCTACCCGTCCGCGCACGTGAGTGCACTCCTGAGCAGCCGCGTCGCTTATCTCCGCTCCGCACGCACCGCACACCGCCAAGGTCACCCTCGCCCCCACGATGCCCTAACAACCGCTCGCGTCTCCAGCGAGAGTGTGACGTGCACATTGCTGTCGTTGCTGAATACAGCTCAAAGGGGTGGAGGGCAGTGGGAAAGGGGGCTGTTTGGTATTTCCCGTTGGGCGCCGTTACGCTACCTGGCGCCCTGTGGAGGAGCAGCCAATGCAGAGTGTTGTAATCAACGCGGCTCTTTGACAGTGATGCTCGGTAACGCCGCGTCGCCCTGAGGTCGCCGGCTGAAAGGGCACGGCAGATCACATGCAAAGCAGCAACACAAACTCGCGGAGGTGCCCGCAGCTCAGAGATAATTGTGAGGCGGGTGTATGAGGGCCTGGGGGCACAGGCTCGTGGCTGCCTTCCATGTAATTAATTAGAGCGTGTTCTCCCGTATAAAAAACATGCGCAGGCCAACAGGAAGTGACCTCCGCCTGGCCATGCGGCGCAGGTCCGGGGGGGGGGGGTGAACGCGTTCGGCGAAAAATGAGTCTCTACAGAGGGAACTGGGATCGGCTGAGAAACAGCAACTGCGCCTTGTGGCTCGAGGAAACAAAGGCAGGTTGCCAAATGTTTTCATTCTGCTGGGACTGGACAAAGTGCTAACAGAGAGACGGTCAATGATACCCCGGTACTCCTGCTGGGAAAAAAGGGTGTGGCTTTGGCTGATGATCATGATGATGATGATAACAGTAAGGAAAACTAGTATTAGTATTAGTATAGTATTAATAGTATTAATAGTAATTAATTGGTAATTAATAGTAATTAATTGGTAGTAGTAAGTGGTAGCAGTAATAGTATTGGTAGCTGCTATTGGTAGTAGTAATATTGCCAATGCAGGTTCACAGGTCAATACACTGCTATGCCTTCTGGGAAAAAAAGAGGGCGTGGCTTTGGACGATGATGATGATGACAATGAGGGTGAGGGTGAGGGTGAGGGTGAGGGTGAGGGTGAGGGTGATGGTGATGGTGATAACGACAATGAGGAACACTACTACTAGCAATAGTTGTAATAGTAGTATTAGTAACTGTAGCATAACCAGTGCAGGTTCACAGGTATTTTCAGAAGGAGAGCAACAGCAGTTTGTCAGTGTGACTCGAGAACCACAGTCGTTACTCGGCATTATGGTCTCTCACGATCTACCTGCTAGCTGTTCCTTCTGTTTCCGTGTATAAAGTAGCAGCAATTACACGCTTTGTGTAAACCTCAGCGGTGGTGATTTTAATGGCTCCTTTTGCGTAGGTATCCCTGCTAAGCAGCCGACAGTCTGGAATCCCTGCCAGCGCACTCAAAGAGCTCACGCTCCCACCCCAACGCGTTTCCTTTCGCAATGATGCAACCCAGCGTAGCGTAGCTAATCTGGATTAACCTGTTTACATTAAATTAACCACCCCCTCCCCACCCCTCAAAGTTACAGTAATGTTTCAGTCTTTGAGCGCCGTCAGTCTTTTGAGGGAATTTTAAATTTCCCCTGGTGCGCTGCAGCTAAAATGCTGCCAATCATTTTCTCCCCTTGGTCTGAGTCCCCGCAGTCAGTGAGTATAATACCTCACACAGGCAGCAGCATGGTGCTGTGGTGAGGAGCAGGGCTCGTAACTCAGAGGTTGCTGGTTCAATTCCCAAGCAGACTGACGCTGTTCTGCCCTTCGGAAGGGTACTTAGCGGTAACCCACAGTGCCCCGGTAAACATCCAGCTTTACAAAGGAATAACATGGAAAAGACTCTTCTTGTTGAATCCAAGTGTGGTAACATTGAGGACAGACAACTGTGTTTTATGAGCGTAAAATTTACCAGAACGTTCTCAAGCTTACACAAATATGTTGCTGCTCAAGGCAGTTTTATCTTAGAAAGGCCGCCCTTGGGAACAGGGCATGCCCCCCTCGGTGTTGAGGTGCGTGACCGGGGTAAAACCTGTCGACTACATCACAGTCAGCTAGAGCACCTGCTAAGCAGGTCTACTGTAATACCCTGTTATTCCCTGACACTGAGTGTGGTGGAGCAGCAGGGTATGCAGATATGACACCTTCAGAGAACATACACGTTACACAGGGCATATGTTAATAAGGAAAGATTTTCTCTTTGTCATCTGAATGTTGGATGTGAACAAGAAAAAGAGAGGGACCATAATATACTTTAATACACTATATAACTTCCTGGCTCATTTCACTTTAATTTATCCGCTTATTCCAAAAGAATGAACAGAGTATGTGTCTCTTATTAACTAGACTATTTAAGCAACTAATCATGAAGTCACTTTTAATGAATGATAACTCCTCTTAATCAGGCAGCCAGATGAGTAAAGATGAGTCAGAGTTTGACATCACTGTTTTTTTTCTTTTTTATCCTCTCAAAGGATGAATAAACTTTTACCTCCAGTGAAAACAATAAAGTTTGACGCAAACATCATTAAACTTTAAAATCAACTCGGGCATTGAGCATTGAGCGCGTTGCCATTACCCGGCAGATCGTAAAGACGCGGCGGCGGCTCCACGCGTGTCTCGCACGGACCGCGGTTTCCCCGAGGATGAACACATCGCGAGGGTGAGGCGTGTACGCGCCACGCTCGGAGATCAAAGCGTCACGAGTGCTTCTCTGCATCTCGTCTCCGCGAGATCTGAGAGAATCCCCACGTTTAGCGCAACTTGTAATCCCTGTGATGTTGTCTTGTCAGTGTCTGGAGGATTATTTCAGATGTTCGTTTTAAGAGAACCAAGTGGAGAAAGAGGTCCTGTGTATGAGAGTTAAGCAACTTCCCCTCTTTCCAGTTGTACATCTCCGTCAAGCAGATGGCAGTCATAAATGATGAAATGACTCTGAGGTCTCTGAGTTTAGCAGAAAATGGTGGCCTGACCTCAGCTTTGGCACCCAGAGGTGAACTTAAAGTGCAATTCCTCATAACCTGGTGGACATGCATTTGCATTTACAAGACCAAGACTCATATAATATTAATGGCAAGGAAGCATTTAAAACAATTTACCCAAGACAGCACGTGAAAGAAATACCTCATCAGAAATCCACACAACTCTCTGCCTAGAAATTGCTATTGATGTATTTTAGGTGTCACAAAAAATAAATATGCTTTCACTCTGTTACAGCCAGCAGGAGCATACTGTACACCTGTGTTTCCCCGCTCACATGGTAATGTTTTATTAGGAAGTCACAAGATCAATTAAAGGAAATGAAGTCGATTAGATAAGTTATCTCCCTTTTCTCACAGCGATGCTTGACATTCGTACAAATGGGGTTCTATCTCCTTGTACCTGAACTGTGGGCTGAATCATTAGTTATGTGCATGTGTGAGATTGGCTCGTGCGGTCTGACTCTCCATAACATGACTTCTTTTCTCTCGTTGGCAGCTGCACTCCAACTCGGACAAAGGCGACGGATCGGTCAGGTACCTCCTCTCGGGGGAGGGCGCCGGCACCATCTTCATCATCGATGAGGTCACGGGGGACATCCACGCCACCAAGAGCCTGGACCGGGAGAAGAAGGCCCACTATGTGCTGCACGCCCAGGCCATCGACCGCCACACCAACAAGGCCCTGGAGCCCGAGTCCGAATTCATCATCAAGGTCCAGGATGTCAACGACAACGCCCCCAAGTTCCCAGACGGCCCATTCGTGGCCTCTGTGCCTGAAATGTCCAATATCGGTAAGGCATGTTTCTGTGACATGGGTTTTTTTTTTTTTTGCCAACAAGGCCTGAGGCTTCCGGCTCTGTGGTCTGGCTGGCTAAAAAAGCACCTGTATTTTAGCTGGGTCATCAGTTTCCCAGCTGGATTACCGAGATCATTCATCTTGCGCACACACTGCCCCGCGAGCAGACATTTTCAGTTCATCCTGAGCCGCAGAGATAACCAGACTGAACACTGGATTTTATTTCAACAAAGCTGTACATGTCTCTGAACACCTTGGCTATGATGTTTCACCATCGTGTGTAACATTACTTATTTATTTCTTTCTGTTGATTTGATTTTATTTCAGTCATTTATGCATGGTTTTTGCTTCAGATTCAGCTCTGTTTTACAGTAGTTCAGTTTTCTGCTCTATTCAAACTGCATGAAGATTATGGTTTTAAGAGAGTTTTTGTTCAGCCTGGCACGTCTTGACTTTCATGTCTGACATGAAACAAAAATTCACAGTACTGTATAAATCCCCCAAAATACCTCACTGCAGAGGTTTCCAAAATACTTTCTTAACTTTAGGAGATTTTACATAAATGTAATCTGCAAAATAATATATTTTATGTTTTTTTTTTTCTTTCTACATTCATAAAGCTGAGCTGACAGGGCTCATGCACCAACCAATGAAATTTTTAAAAAAGAATGAGTTTCTAAATCGTTCATCTCAGTTTTATACCGTGTTGAGAATTCGCTAATCGCGATGTAGCACGTTAGCAAATGGGTAATCCGTCTGAAGCCTGACCGCTGCTTCCTCCCCATGGGACTGCCCCTCCCCTCATTCTTTGCCAGGGCAATCTCATGGGTGGGGGCGGGGGGCGGGGGGGGGGGGGTGTGCTCAAAAAGCAATGCTGGGGAATTTAGCATCAAAGATTCGCTGACATCTTTGTTTTTTACATGTTACTGCCATCACTCTGAAGCATGAAGTTAGGATTAGGTTGTGCGTGATGAAGCCTTGAATGCTACATTCAAAAGCATTGCATTTTTATCGGTCTGTCAAAGGGGCGGATCATGGCTGTATGAGAATCATTGGGGCCTGAATCATAATGGCCTAACACAGTCCTGGCTGTGGGGATTCAAGTGCTATTTTTTTTTGTTTTGTAAGTGCTTTACACTTGAAAATCCACGCTAACACTGACACACATGCTCACAGACACAAAAAAGTGTCTATAGAGAAACACGCACACTCTCACCTCTAACTGGTATAAACACCAAACTGATTTTGTTACCTTATTCAGTGCTGCCTCCAGCACTTTCTCAGCCCTTGAAGTTTAGTTAAAGTCTAGTTATAGTCTTTGTTCTCCAGCAAAGCTTCTCCTCTGTCCGCAAAGCTCTCTGCATTACACCACGTTCCTACCCGTCACTCTCTGCCTGCTGTGTGCGGTAGCATAGCACTGCAGTAACTCTGCCAGGGTGGGCTGTGGGTGTTGGCTTGCAGTTTCATTCTGGAAACAGTCTGCCTGGCTGTCACTCAGGGAGGGGGGCACAAGCCGCCTTCTCTCCTGGATGTGGCTCACGTCCAATGAGAACCGACAGCGCTATTTGCTGACTAACTCGATTGTGGAAGAGGACACCGATTCCGATTCAAATCCTGAGTTAATCACGGCGTGGCTCAGCAAACATTTCAGGGGCAAACCCAGAATTCATTACATCCTCCCTGCTTTTTTTGGGCAGGTTTTTTTTTTTTTTTTTTTTTTTTACTGTCCTTTTTCACGCCACAGGCATACCGTTACCTCGTTGCTGTTCGGCAGAAACCCAATTACTGAGATAAATTATTCAGATGGATCTTCCCATAGAAAACAGTCCTCCACTGATGGGTACAGCTGCCATGTCCAAGCTGGGATTCACTCCTCCCTGCTTAAAGTCAATTACCGTAACACACCATTGCTGGATAGAGAGGTGTTATCTAATTTCAACCCTAAATTGAAACAATAATTCACTCTAACTGCAAAGCATGTAGTCATGCCTCTCTGAGGGCAACACTTTGGCGTGTAAAGGCACCATTCTTTTGGGGAGATTACCACAGTTCACTCCACACGTAAGGCTGTGACACCTTTCCAACAATGTGCTTTCAGGCTTTCTAAGATAGCGCTGATGTCCATCCTGAAGCAGTTTTTGAATCTGGAAGGCAAAGGTAGCTTAAAAGCCACATGTGATACGTCACATCAGATAGAACTGCAATTAGCCTTTACTGATGCAAAAAAGGGTATGTGGGGGGAAAAAAAACCAGGCATGTTGAGAAAGCATAAGGACAGGTGAGAGATTATAGCTTAGTTGTTGCTGCTGTTATTGTTGTTCTTCTTATTATTATTATTCTTATTGTTTTTAACAGTAACTGAAAAATCACCAAAGAGAGAGGATTTAAAAAGTAACCTTTTTAAATGACATTTGTTTTGTTTTTGTTTTTTGTTTTTTTTGGCTGGGCATCATTTGTAAGAACATGTAGCAGACTGCTGAAGCTGATGTTGTAGGGAATTGATCCAATGAGCACAGGAACCACTCTGAAAGAGCATATGATCATTGTGAAACGAACCTATTCCACCCTGTTTCAGGGAGATGAGGGAGCAGGCTATTATGATGCTAATGTGCTTCACTCAGTGTACAGTAATCATACAGGCAGAACAGGTGACAGGCATAACTTTGCGTCTGCAAGCTATTCCATTAGCTTGTGTTTGTGTAATTATTAGTCTGCTTATACTGCTTTTGTTCCCATTCACTGCATATGCCCCTCGGCCATTTTAAATAGGGGGAAAAAAGGATCTGGTTAGTCACATATTTTGAGATTTATTTATTATGTGATAACAATGTCTGTCAAAGCTGCATTCATGTTATTTAGCCTGAATTACTGATTGTTCAGTTTGTAACGATTTTGTGTTTCGAGGGTTGTTCTTGCCTTTACAAAAAGCACTTAAATCTGATTTAGGAATATGGCTTTTTTCCATTTAGAGGCTTCGTTACGTTGGGCTGTTGCATTAAGAGTTTTGCACTTTGTCACAATCTTATGGGGAAATCTTATGTGTGAGTGTGTGTGTGTGTGTGTGTGTGTGTGTGTGTGTCTGTGAGTGTGTGTGTGTGTGTGTGTGTCTGTGAGTGTGTGTGTGTGTGTGTGTCTGTGTGTGTGTGTGTGTGTGTGTGTGTGTGTGTGTGTGTGTGTGTCTGTGTGTGTGTGAGAGTGTGAGTGAGTGTGAGTGTGAGTGATTAGATCAGAAGCTCTGTTCAGTCTTGCGGAGTCCCGCAGGGCTCGATACCGGCGTCCACTCACACATGAAGGGACTGACACAGAACCGGTAGGACTAATTGCTCGTGATGTTCTTCCTTCCCATCTCAAATTGATTTGCTGGACACATGCCAGGCTATAGTAAAGAGTCCCATTCTTCTCAAATTGACTGGTCTGAGTGCATCCAGATTCCGCGATTCCCCCCGCCGCTCCGCTCGGAACAGACGGGGAGAGAGGATTTCAGCAGCCGGCGATCCCTGTCTTAATGAAACCCCCACATGTCCTCACAGCGCTGTCCGCTGTCACCGACCCGCAAGTGCACCCGGAGAGATTAAAGTGTCACAGCAGCCAGGCGGCGAGTGAATTTACTGCCACCGAGATATCGCTCACGGAATTTAACACCGCACAATAAACGGTATATCACGACGCCTTAAAAGGTGTGCTTTAGCGCGTCGGTTATTTGATTCTTTCGCGTGGTAGACAGGCAGGTCATCGCTGTAAAACGATCCCTGACGGCCGGAGTGTGTGGTGGGAGGGAGCAGCACAGAGTTTCCAGATCATTCCGTCCATTTCCCCGTTTCTGGAGTGACGGCACGGCTGCCGAGAGATCAGAGGCTACGCCTGCACTTAGAGGCTGTCATCTTGCTGTATCGATTGCTAATGCGGGCCAGTAAGCAGACTTTTTTTTTTTTTAAAGTGGTGAGAGCCCACACGCATGTTGCACCGGACTGGGGAGATCTGATGCGACTCCATTCACATGCAAAAGACGGCCAGAAGGCAGCGTAAGATTGCAGGGAGGTGCTGTCCAAGGGAAGATGTTTACACGTCAGTTACCGCTTTAATCACCGATTCTACACACTGACGTCATTATGACCTCATACAGAACGTACACCTGATATGATGTAATGAAAGGACATTTTAGAATTTATTTAATGGATGGATACATGTTGGAACATTCACCCAACGGAGTTGTACCCCGTTTTTATTGGTTTTTATTTATTTATTTTTATTTATTTATTTATTTGTATGCTTTATTTGGAAGTCCGCCAAAGTGCTGCACCGGGGTCTGAAAAATGCTTGTTTGGAGGAACAAGTGGCAACTCTGACTGGCAGATCATCCACTGAATGTAAGATTTTGATAGTCTGATGGAAAACAGATGCAGAACATGTGGTCAGCGACCAGTTATGAAACTAAATTCACAAAAGAATATAAAAGGCTCACAGGAGGTTAAATACACAAAATGTAGCTGCAAGTAGCCTTTCCATTCAAAGCATCAGGCTGACATTTGTTCGGTGAAAGCAGAGCTTTTCTGGTTTCGATTGTAGTATTATATTGTACATTATACATGCATGGTAATGAGCTAAATGTTTCAAATGAGTGTGTTTGGCAAATTAGTGCAATCTGTCGTACTGACCCGGAATAAAAAAGAAAACTGGAGACATAAAATGAGATGAGCCTCCTAATTGATAGGATTTCTCCACTTTTCGGGACAGCTTGTAAATGGGCCAAACAGATTGGTTTCTGACCTCAGAGAGGAAGGACATGATTGAAAGGACTCGTAAAGCGGCCGCAGGGCGGCCTGCCGTCGGAGAGCCAGCGCGACGCTCAGTTATCCCGCACACGGCGGAGCACACGGCGGAGCACACGGAGTCGCGCAATCAGCGGACCAGGTGGCGTCAGGCCTCGGCACCTTCACAAAACCGCAAATGCAAATTCAACTCACTGCACAGCAGATGGTCCGAGTCTCGAGCTGTCAGGATCATTTTTGGAAGGCTTTGTTTGTGTGTGTGTGTGTGTGTGTGTGTGTGTGTGTGTGTGTGTTAGAGAGAAAGAGAGCGAGAGCACAGGACGTTCCACAAACAGCACAAAGGGATGGTTTTCAGCCACAAACAGTGTGGTGATCCGATTTAGACTGACGATCTATTCAATCTGTCAGAAGTGCGGGTTGCACTTAAAAAGGAATTTTAGAATCTGATGAAAATTTCATCATATTTTTATGCTTTCAGGATGTTCATTGTTAAGCCCTGCAGTGGTCAAACTCATAATATTATATTGGATCTTTGGTGAAAGAGAAGCTGGACTAGTTTCATAAATCCTGAAGGCAAAAATGTGGTCTCGTGGTAAAAAGCTGCGCTAAGACTGCACAGAATCTTCGGTGTGATTTCAGAATGAATCTGTATCTTAAAACGCCTGCGAAATACATAACCTTATCTGAACTAACTTTTCTTTTTTTTTCTCAAATATTTATTGGCTTTGTTTTATTTTTAACAAACAACACAATCATTTCTTCTCAAGAAGAGGAAAAAATAGGGGGATAATTATTTGAGATGCAGTGGAAAACCTACAGAACCTCACGCACTTACAGGAGTGTGTGTTATGTATGTAACAATGTGCATAAACTGCTGGCATTTTAATACATGCAATTGTATGTATCATTGCATTTTTTTTTAATGGGTGAGATTGTGGAACACAGAGTAAAATATGCACACAGACTTACACAAATGAACATGTTGTCACTGCATACTTGAAGCATTACATTATTGGCAATTAGCACTCTTTTCCAGAGCGACTTACATCAGTTACAGTTTGTTTTTGTTTTTTTTTTTTTGTTACACTATTATTCATTCATACAGCTGGATATTTACGGAGGCAGTTGTGGGTTAAGTACCTTGCCCAAGGGTAGAGCAGCAGTGCCCCAGCGGGGAATCGAACCGGCAACCTTTCAGTGACGAGCCATGCTCCTTAACCACTATGCTACACTCCTGTTCCGAAGCATATTTAAATTTTGTCAGATTTTGGAATTTGCACTTTAAACTGTGCAACTGCAATGATTCCCCCCTTCATCCCGGGAATCATTCGCCGTTCAAGGGGTGATCGAACCGCTGTCAGTCAGAGCAGCCAAGCTGGGATGGCGTTAATCACATTAGTTCAGTGAGATCGAGCAGGATAGCCGAGCAGCTGCCCGACTGACCTGTCCTTTTTACCAGGAGATTTCTGCCTGCCTCCTATTGGCTGGTGATCCTGCTCCAACTCCATATTTTGGTGAAAAATACAAGGAAAAGATAAAGATAAAGTGAATAAATGAAACAGCATTAGACCTACAGGCTGAAAGAGACAGGTGAGAGGCAATGGAAGTGGTCAAAGAGGGGAGTAGGGGTGAGAACACGGTAAAGTGTATACCATGGCCTGTGTGGGAGTGATTGCACACTCCCTACTGAACTGCAAGGGAGGAAGCTGATCAGAAAGCTCTGTATTTCATCTTTTATGCATTTCTTAAGCCAACCGTATACAGTGAACAGGGACGGCAGTATTCTTTACCCTTGGCTTTTGTTGCTGTTGATTTGTCCTTTCAGAACCGCTAAATTTATCACTAGCTTCCAGGAGCAAAGTGCTTTCCTCTCATCCTTTGAAGTAGCAGGTGCCATTGGGGGTGGGCGGGGCATATGCACACATTCCTGGCTGCCTTTCATCAGTTTGATAGGTTGAACTCTTTTACTTGTGGCTGTTGTAATACATATTCGTATACGGGCACAGTGATCCCGGTAACTGAACAGTGATATATCGAAATGCACATTGACTTCATGTATATGTTTTTCACCAGCCACTGCAGAGGTTTTGCCGTGGAAAGGTAACGCCATTTGCCATTTAGAAAATAGAATCGTTGAGCTAACAGCAGTTAGCGTTTATCATAAAATGTTTGTTGTGTGCTTTTATGATATACGGTACTGTAAGAGGAAAAATAAACATACTGCAGCTCAATACTTTGATACGATTTCATGCGATTAACAGTCTGATGTGGCCAGGATAACCAAGCACATATGCTGCGCTAAAAGTCTGAGAAGATGCATTAGTGATGGAAAGCCTCATATTACGCATCCTGCCTGACGACTGTGTGCTTGGACATGTGACTCATAACAGTGCTTTAACCCTTTAAAAGCCAAATGCTGGAACGAGCGGAGCTCGCTGAGTACGCCATCTCCTCTTTCCGCCCAGGTACCTCGGTGTTCCAGGTGACGGCGACGGACGCGGACGACCCCACATACGGAAACAGCGCCAGGGTGGTGTACAGCATCCTGCAGGGGCAGCCCTACTTCTCTGTCGATCCAAAAACCGGTGAGTGAACCCCGGGACCCCCCCCCCCCCCCCCCCCCCCCCCGCACCCACCCCCGGAGAGGGGGGTGACGCACGGCATTCGGCGGGGAATCGTACGTCTTGTTTAGCGTATCCCCACAGGGGCGCATCATGGGAATCGCACCTCTCCAATGTAAAAATAACCGTTGAAAGGATCATGCTGAGAGCTGGGATTGTGTTGAGGACATGCGTTAAACGTTCGAAACGTACTCCTTCATCCCTGTGAATTACGTGCCTGGCAGATGGTGTTATCATGGCTGCCGCACATATGGACTCTCACAGGTTTCATGTGCTCCGTTTACGAGGAAATATTTCACTCAGCTCGGTCAGTTCATGCACCTTGCAGTGGAGCAGAAGAGACAGAGATTTAAACGTGTGGTCTACTGGTTGAAAGAGCAGTTTGCGAGGCGCTGTAGGCTGCAGTTTAGTGCTAGGCGCTGCGGTGTGTGTCATTTTACCATGTGGGGTAGAGCTGTTTTTCAGCATCACGCCAACCCAGGCCGAAGGATGCTGCACTGTCTTATAACTACGCTCTGCAGCTGTGAACACATTGTGGTAGTTACAGGAACGCTGCACTCCGGCCTCTGAGAGAATGGGCACAGTCTGGAATTTATTGGAGTCATTTCCAAAATGGATCTTTTGTCACAATGTTCTTTTATCAAAAGAATTATATTTGGTATTTAATTGGGAGACAAAAGGATGTGGGTGAGTAAGAGAGAGGAAGGGAGAAGAGAGAGACAGTTTTAACTTTCCTTTGTGTAGAGTACTGAACGCAAGATCTCCAGTGGTTTTCCTTCTGCTTAAATGAAGCGACAGGTAAGAACCCAGAGTCACGTCACTGGTTGCTGCTGTCCGTTCAGAGTGCATGGGCCAGTCAGATACTGTGTTTTACAGAGCTGAGATTCTGATTGGATTAAAGGTTTTGGAAGCGCATTCTGAGCTGCTGCGGCACCAGTTGCTCCCTCTCCTGCTCAGAAATGCTGTCGGCATGTCAATGCACCAAGTGTGGCTCCCTCACGGACAAATTAATGTCTATCCATCCAAGAGCAGCTACCACTTTACCCCTTTCAGAAGGTTACGGTTAGACAGAGGCCAGATACAGAGTGCAAGGCAGAACCGTACCCCAGTCCATCACAGAAACACACACTCATATGCATGCATACACACAGACTCACACGCATACATACACATACACATGCATATGCATACCTGTACCTGCGCGCACACACACACGTGTACACATACCCATGTGCACACACATTTGACATGAGATGACCTGTACAACAATAAACAGTCTTCAACAGTATACAAGAGTAGAGCATTATGATGATACCTGAATCCCTGACTATCCAAAAATGTTTCCACCCCCCTTGCCGCCCCAGCCGATGAGAATAAACTTAATATTAATTTCTACTGTTCGAGTGTGAGTGCTGCTGCCGACTCCCCTTCCGGCCTACACTGTCTCTCTGATCGCGGATCATCGATTCCCACCCATATTTATGCACAGCCTGGTAAAATCGCTACACTTTGCCTGTGGAAAGGCTTACCGTTGGCACACACAAGAGAGGCAAAAAAATCAATGCTTGGAAAACGCGTTAGTCTGGCGCTTTAGCCACCTGGTAGGGGGAAGCCTGTGCACAGGTTTACTCCCTGAAAGAAGGGGCTGAGCAGTGCATTATGGGTATGCCCTATTTGGACGGGGCCGAATCTGCAATGGGGCGTTGAACGAAGAGAAGAGTTTCACAGCCCACGTTATAATTATTACCTTTTCATGCAGGATGCAAAAACCGAGCATCTGCATCTCAGGGCCTCGGGTGGAAGAAATGTAATATTTGCGTTGCATTTTACCCTATTGCTCAGAGTAAAGGCTAATAATACGGAAAAGCAGGAGAGAAATTGCAGTGTAAAGTCATAAGTGCAGGCCCTAACCTCTGCAGAATGTAGCACAGGCCACAGAAGCAAAGTGCCGTTATGTGGTAAAGTGAAAGATGAAGGCGTTAAGCTCTTCCCATGCAAGATTAAGCGCTACCAATGCTTGCTGAATCTGTTAGGCAGTAGCAACGTGAGATGAATGCAGTAAGCACTACCAAAGCTAGATGATTCCGTTAAGCAGTGCCAACGTTAGATGAATGTGTTGAGCCCTACCAAGACCAGCTGAATTTGTTAAGCACTAACAATGCAAAATGATAACTCCAGTGAGCACTACCAATGTGATATGAATCCGTTAGCCGCTTCCAGTGCTAGCTGAATCCATTAAGCACTACTGATGCTGGAAGAATCTGTTAAGCGCTGCCAATGCCCAGTGAATCCTTTAGGCTCTACCAATACTATATGAGTCTGTTAAGTGAGACCAATACTATATGAGTCTGTTAAGTGCTACCAATGTGAGATGAATCCTTTAAGCAGTGCCAATGCTAGATGAATCTGTTTCCCCCTCAGCCGCTCTGTGCATGTCACTGTTCACACATCATGATCCGCTGTTCTGAACATTAGTGCCCGGTTTTACAGTGTGATTTCTGCTGACAATCACAGCAGTGATTTCCTCCAGGTCCTCAGTGGTGGACGCACCAGAAGCTCCACTTCTAGACGCACACAAATGTGCACATTATACTGTCACTTGAACAGCAGTATGAACATAAAATAACAGATCGCATCAGAACGTGTTTCAATCTTCCACGCAGTGTAGCCCCATTCTGAATACACATGGCATGCACTTAAAAAATGAACCCCAGTAGTGACATGCATACCCTGTCAGATATAATGGCACTATGGGTGCAGGGTAACGTGCTTTTACATTACCAATGCCCCCCCACCAGTTCTGAGAGGAATGTTTTTTTTTTCTCTCTACTACATGGATGAAGCAGACCAATCAGTGCACACACAATGCCCCTTCACCTTTCATATCTCCACTGCCATTGTGCCACCATATCCATCGTCATGCTTAGCATGACTCTGAATCACTCCAAGAAATATTACAAATGGTATAAAACTATATATTGACAGTATGGGAAATGTAGCCTCTGTAGGTCATTCCAGCTAACAGCGATGAATCAATAATCAGCATCTATCAGTGAAAAGTGTTTGTTCAGGCACTTCTTTATGATAGCTGATGCAGTAGTGTACACGCCAATCGAATGCCATTCACAGTAAACGGTCTAAGGAAGAAAACACAGAGGGCTTAGAGTCGGGAGCATATCTTTAATGGAGTCTCTAAATCGATACACAAAGCATCAGCCTGGCTTCTCTGAGAGGGTATCATTTACTTTGTCCAGGCTTCTTACAGATCATGAGAGGATAAAGCCATTTTATGAGAAACGTATATGTTATAATCACGCACAGAAGCATCTAAATATAGTACTGATAAAGTGAGTGGAGGTTTTTTTTCTGTCTTGTGTGAGGCCCTAATGCATATAAAATTACAACAAAATAATGTTGAATTCCGTTTGAAAAGAGGTGAATCTGAGGAGGTGGTCTCGGCCCTTTTGTTTTGGCACAAAGAGCTCAGTGCAGCTCATTTGGAAAATGTTCTGTGAGAGTATCAGAAGGTTCTGGAAATGAAGCACACATGCCCGTGTGCTTGCAGAGAGCTCTGTAATAAAGCGGAGGATAATAATAAAGCTAGCTAATTAACTGCCAGAGCGCTAACGCTACAGACATAAGCAGGTAGTGTGCAGGCACAAGCAGAGAACAGTTCGAGCAGCTCCGGCAGGATTACACTTTTTCAGATTTAAATTAAATCAAGGGCCTTTTTTCATATGAAACCTGGATCTCCAGTTCATTTCGAAGTAACTCCCCGATTCTCTGGGCCACAGGGGAACAGATTTGAAGAGTTAATTAACTCAGGCACTCTTTTTTTTTTCTGCCTCCATCATCAATTTCAAGGCAACAGCAGGGATCGAAGGGACGTGAATTCAGACATATGGATCTGGGCACCCTCCCCCACCCCCCACCCCCGAGCCGGAGCACCCCCCCCCCCTTTCGGTTTTTAAACGGGCCGGGTTCTTTGCTGAGTTATCAGGTTTTAGCTGTTCGGCTCAATCGCGGGATTTGACATGACTCAGATAAAACCATCAGCAAATGGGGAGGATTAGCACTGTTCTGTCGGGATCAAATCAGGCGCCGTCAGTTTGTCACTTGATCTGTGATCCCCGAGGCCCTTTTGCTAATGTAGCGTCTGTCTAACACCCACATTCAGAGCAGAGGGCCCGACACTGCTTAGGAATGAGAAACTGGAGTCCGGGGAATTCAAGTTTGCTTTTTTGTACTTTTCTTTGCAAGGGTCCCATAACCCAGCAGCCCTGAAAGGTTCTTTTTGGTGACTGTGTGGCATAGTGGTAAGAAGCAGAAGGACATAAAGGTTGCTGGTTGGATTCTTTGCTTTCTACTTCCTGAGAATATCCACTACCAGGGCCAAACCTTTGGAGGCAGAGCCATGTGGTTAACACGCTGTAGCAAACCGTTTCACAGGTAAACTGAGTCAGTTTGTAGACTCATAACAGTGCGGTTGAAGTAACAGCAACACACATTAAATGTGTGAGCTCTTCCCACAATGCATCACCCTTCCAACGCCGTGCATTATCGGGAAAATGCCAAGAAACACAGAGGTAATGAGAGGCAACCGCTAGCGGGGAAAGCAAACGCTCAGCATGGAGAAGCAAGCTGCTCGCTCTCCTAGCTCTTTCTTCATCGATGAATCTGGCCGTGCCGTGAGAATGTCATTCACAGCATCCACACTCTGGCATCAGGGAAGCACTTTAGATACAGAGTGACTGAGCAACATCCAGGCAAGCAGGTGCATGAAAGAAGTCTGAAGGATTGCTGTTTGGCACCTGCGCACAGGTGAGCTGCAGGTAGAGGTAAAACAGCTGCCTTTCATTTTGTCTGTTTCATATTTTCCTCTTTGTTCATTCTTTTCAGCAGCCACCGAACTCGAGCCTCGGGAAACACAGGCAGCTTAAATCTGCCTCAGACATTTCAGGCTGAATTAGGGCCCTAGATTGTTTGGACCATTCCCGTCCTGACAATTGCAGCCCTCTGATCGGAAGGTCTTTTACTTTCTCGAAAGTGCAGGGACCCTAATCACACGTAATCAGTCTTGTGTTCACCCAGCACACTAAAGCCACGCAAACATGGCACTCTTTTGTTAGCGGCTGGCTGGAAGCTGCTTTTTAATCAAAACACTGACCCGGAGGCTAATCAGCAATTAAAAACCCTGCAGCTCCAGCAGCCTCCTTCACATGCTCTTTTATTTATTTTTTATTTTTTCTCTCAACATGTTTCGCACCCAGGCTCATTTGCATATGTTCGAGTCGTGTTGACATGCGATTTTTACAAGCTGCGTGTGAGACCCAGCATATTAGCCAAAGCATACCACTCGTGGCGCCATTAGAGAATTCAAGCTCATCAATCTACGAGCGCGTAATGGGGTTTGTAAGGGGGCCGTGAAGCTGTGGCCATAGGCCGCTGACTCGTCTTATCTTAGGGTAAGTAATGGAGCTACTCTTCTTAATGGTGTAAGTTTTTCCTCTACCCTGTAAATTGCTTTGGGGTAATTTCGAAACGTGTCGAAGACAGACGCGAGATGGCTGTTCCCTTCCCTCTTATAAATCCACAGCTCTGACAGCTATACGTGTTTCAAATTCAGTGGATGTGCTCTGGGGAAAAAAAAATAATATAAGCAAAATCTGATAAAAATGAAAATAGATATGGTGTTTGTTTGAACTTAAAGGGCAGTGGTTCTGCACGAACTGTGATTGCCGTAGAGAGAGAGCTGCCGCAGGGTCTGAGCCCCAGATGCGCTGTGATTCAGTTTCCACCAAGGCTTTCTGATGGGGGCCAAGCATCTGAGACAGGCGGGCAGGTTCCCCATACCAGCTCACTCGCTTTGATTTGCAGGAATAAGTCAGTGTTGATTTGAATCGCAGCTCAGCCTGACAGCAACGCACTGAGCACATGCGGACATGGGCACGTAACAGCAACTTACACAGATCTTACCATTTGTCCTTTTGTGGCAAACCTTTGTTTCAGTGGGAGCCGTGCAGAGATGAAGGGGTTAGTCTTTTGGAGGTGCATGTCGGGGGAGGTTGCTTTATCATGTGCCGGCGGAGTGCGTCAGGCGTGTGTGCATCGGTGGCCGTGTTGTTTCTGCTGCTGAACCCCGGAATGCGTCAGGCGTGTGTGCATCGGTGGCCGTGTTGGAACGCCTTCCTGCATTTGCGTGCTGCGCTGCAGCTCGGAGCCGCTGAGCTGGCTGGTCCTGCCACTGCAAGCTGCAGCCTGGTACAGCGGCTCGCATCAGGACGCCACCGATGGGCAGGGATCAGAGGGAGCAGTCCCTTAGCATTACACTCCCTGCGCGGCTCTCCCACACACACACACACACACACACACACACACACACACACACACACACACACACACACACACACACATACACACACACACACGTACACACACGTACACACACACACACACACACACACACACACACACACACACAATACACACACACACACACACACAATACACACACGTACACACACACACACACACACACACACACACACACACACACACACACACACGTACACACACACACACAATACACACACACACCATATAACATACACACCATATAACATCACACTCTCCACTCTGACAGAGGCATCGCGCAGCGGTTAAGGGGAGGGGTGCGGGTTCGAGCTGCCTTCCCCATGTGCCCTCTGCCTGCCTCTGGGTTCCTCTCTGCAGGAAGCCGATCTTCACACGCAGAGGAAAGTGTGTCCTTCAGAGCTTCCCTCCCACTGTGAGCCTGCAACCATTATCCCATCCTCTCTCTCCAAACGTATCTCCCCTTTCTCTCCGTCCTCTTTTCCTTTCACTGCGAACTCAGGGTAAACCCAGCACAGGTGAAGCGTGAGGAAATTACCTTTTTAGTTTAGCGGGCCAGAAGTCGGTTTTAAACGCGGTGCAGTCAGGTACAGTGGCCGATAAAGCATGTCAAACTGTGAAAGTGAGAAGACAATACTTAATCTCACCCCAGCTGTAATAGATAACTCCTCTCAAAAGGTAGAATATTAATATAAAACCCAGAATTCAATGAATACATTCTCAGCATGTCAAAATGTTCTGCAAAAATGTGAAAATAAGTTAACTCTGCATGCGTATGTAATAGATTCTTTATGTATATATGAAAACATGTAGCAGATATGGATTTGGATTTTACCGTATATTGAGTGGCATGGCTTTCGCTTTTGCATAACGGTGGACCTATTCTGTTCCACAGTGTTCCATCTTGACAAAGTTGACTTTGGCCATAATTTGCTTGATAGCGAGTTCTGCAATGTTGATGAATTTAGATTGGCTCATTTTCTCAATGAGATGTAATTAGGAAAGGTTCTCCTTGGCTTGTTTAACCTTCAGCAGTCGAGGAAGTGAGTCTTCTAAGTGCAGCCGACACAAGCACGGGTGGCATGAACAGATTTCTGCTCGATAACTTTTTTTTTTTTGCCTTGCATTTCTGCATCAGTATGAAAGGAGTAGCCAGGCACACGCAGACATAAATACCCAAGATGAAAGCTTGTATTGGGGGGGTTATGTGCAATGCTCCTGTGTAAATACAGTCTTTTAAAAAATTATATCTAGAAAGACATAAACGGTGCTCCTAGAAGCGTGCACCATGAGCAGCCTGTCGATCAGCCCGAAGCTCAGATGGTCAGCGTGTAAATGCAGTGGTAAAACAGGTTTACCACAGTGAAAACAACAGCAGTGTTACTCAGCATGCTTAGAGTTACAGACAAGGCACTGCTGTGACAATGTCTGTCACTTAACCTTTTCCAACAGATCTTAAAAACAGAATGCATCTGTCTGTCTGCATGTCTGCCTTTCTGTCTGTCTGTCTCTGTCTGTATGCTTGTCTATTTGTCTGTCTCTCTGCCTCTCTCTGTCTCTCTGTCTGCCTCTCTCAGTCTCTCTGCCTCTCTCTGTCTGTTTGTCTCTCTGCCTCTCTCTGTCTGTCTCTCTGCCTCTCTCTGTCTGCCTCTCTGCCTCTCTCTGTCTCTCTGTCTGCCTCTCTCTGTCTGTCTGTCTCTCTCTCTCTGTCTCTGTCTGCCTCTCTGTCTCTCTGCCTCTCTCTGTCTGCCTCTCTCTGTCTGTCTGTCTGCCTCTCTCTGTCTCTCTGTCTGCCTCTCTCAGTCTCTCTGCCTCTCTCTGTCTCTCTGTCTGCCTCTCTCTCTCTGTCTGTCTGTCTCTCTCTGTCTGTCTGTCTCTCTCTCTCTGTCTGTCTGCCTCTCTCTGTCTGTCTGTCTCTCTCTCTGCCTGTCTCCCTGGTGTTTTCTCTTTTTGTACAAAAGCAGAAGGGAAGGCTGTGAGCGGGAAGCTTGCTTGCGTATTCTAGACGGTCGCTTGCTGTGTAGATATCTTGAGTCGTGAATGTCAGTCATTTTCCTCGAAACAAACAGCGGCACATCAGGAAGGCAGGCGTAAGGGATAAATTACAGAGAGTTTTACCATGTAAATAAACAGGGTTATCTGAGTCTCCTCTGAGTAAAAACCAGACAGAAAGTGAGAATAATGAAAAGGAATATGGGACACTGTGAGCAGAAGCCAAAGACGAAAGAACAGAAGGCTCCCTCTCTCTCTCTCCCTCTCTACCTCCCTCTCACCCTTTTTCCTCTCTCTCCCTCTCCCTCTCTCTCTCTCTCTCTCACCCTCCCTCTCTCTCTCCCTCTCTGTCTCTCTCTCTCACCCTCACCCTCCCTCCCTCTCTCTCTCTCTCTCTCTCCCTCTCTCTCTCTCTTCCTCTCTCTCTCTCTCTTTCTCTCTCTTTCATCCTCCCTTCTGTCCTCTCTTACCCATTATTTTTGATCCTCATCCCTCCCCCACCCACCCCCTTTCAGACTGCGCTAATTAGGTGTGGATATGTAACATCGCTTGTCGTGTCTGTTTTTCGGTCTAATCCTCTGCCCTCAGGCTGGGCGTGTGTGACATGAGTCTCTCTCACGGAAGGCTTCTGTGTGCTCAAAGCATGATCATGCAAATGAAAAAAAAAAACAATGGCGGCTGGGTTTTCTGTGAGGAAGCGTGAAGAGGAGCTGAGGTTCCCTTTTTTAGGTGGCGCACTGTTTGTAATCCGAGCCCTTTAATGTCATGCTAAGTGCAGTAACTCACCCTCACGTGTTCCATGCTGTCTCACCCTGTAGCTTAGAGCAGCACTGGAAGTCAGATCTCTTCTCCTAATGGGAGGAGTCCAGTGTTATTCAATGTGCCCCTTTCTGTGTCTGCAGACAATCATAGCTGCTGTTTCTATCAAAAGCAGTACAAAGGAGAACTATATTCTTCGTAAAGAGATGCGCGTGTAATTCAATGTTTTTTGTAAACAGTGATGTCTTCAAGCTTTCTGATAAATGTGCTGCCATCTTCTCTGTTCAAGCTGAAACCAAACTACTTCCTGCTACTTGTTAACACAAGGTGAGATATAATATCCAAAGTAAAGACATATTTGAATCCATGCAAGATCATGGTTTTTGGGAGCATTCTTCGTTTAAAAGTATTGACCTGCAGAGGCGTGTAACTCATAGGTAGAGGAGGAGGCCGGGCTGAGGCGTGATTCTTCTGCTTAAAGTTATTAATTCAATGTTATACCATTGGCAACGTACAAAAAAAAAAGATAATGGCTCAATCCACTTGATCTAAGCATTCTTCACGAAAAGCCACGCCAACATTGTCCAGCAAGTGCAGGTATGCTGGCTGTACCTGTGGAATGTGTGCTGGAGTTCTCCATGGCACTGCAGCCAAGATGGATGGCCGCTGTCCATGGTACCACGTCTCAGATGAGGGAGATGCTGTTCATGGTTCTGTAGTTTAGGCGGGAAGGACATTATTCATGGTTATGGAGCTCCTGTGAGATGGATGCTATCCATGGAACTGCAGGACTTCCACTTGCACCTGAAGCCCAAGATTCTGGTCACAATGCTTTCATTCTCATATTCCCGAATTAATTAATTACTCTCACACATCTCATTTCTTTCATACATTATATAATAAAGCATATTTCACTATGATTAAACTGTCTTGCATCATGAAAGTGGCAGCACCTGACATTTACATAACATTTAACATGTCAACAATAGGTGTATCCCTTTCGCATGAACACTGGATGACTGTCTATCCCATCAGTCAGTGGGGCTTTTGGCTGCAACCACAGAAGCCAGCTTTATGATTAGCAGTGAGATGAGAAGGCTTCTCTCATCTGTGACTCCTACTGGTGACTCACCTCTCTCAACGAGTCACCATGGCCTCTCCACAGTTATTGGCCCAGTGGTTTGAGACACAGACCTGTTTGAAGAGTTTGACCCTCTGAATCCATTCAATGTTCTCCCGTGTTTCAAGCTCAATTGCAAAAAGGTTTTTTTTTTTGGTGTTTTTAAACCCGGTGATGAAGTGGTTGAATCCTGCGGTTTTGTTAGATGTTTTCTTTTTTTTGTCCAGAGATGGAGAGCAGTCGAGTCTGAAAACAGTTAATGGAACCAGGGACTGAGCCCCCAGAAATTTTCATTTATTTCTTGGCATTTGGAGCAGGAAAAATTTAGCTCCATTTCTGTGTTCTGCTGCTTTTACATATGGTGTGTGCCATGGGTCAAAATTCAGTAAATGCTAAACAATTTCCACTGGGCCTAAATGAGTGAGGAATATTCTTCATTCTTCTCCCAAGGGCCCTGGATCTATAGGCAAACTCTTGTGGCATTCAAGCCACCAAACCTAATTTCACATTCTGCAATATTGCACCACCTGCATCCGCAGAATCCTCGTCCGTAGCGTATGTGATATCGGTCCACTCGATGTAAAACAAATGAGAAAAAAAAAAATTACATTTTTAAACTGCTAATGCAATCGGACATTTTGATTACACGCAACATGGAAATATTTTTCCAAAGCTCTGTTTTAAGAGGTTAATTTTATTTTTATTTATTTGTTTTTTTTTTTTTTTACAGTGTGGATTTTCTTTAAGGGGTGACGGCTGTTATTGACTCCATGTTCTGCTGCATTTCTGAATTATTTATGCCGTGCCGTGCTTTCAGCTCGAGGAAGCACACTTTCCATATTTCATATCGCAGCTGTAGAGATAATTGGAAGTGAACCCAGGTAGGGCCATTTTTACAGTCCTCCACGGCTGTGAAACACAGTGAAATTTAATGAACGGTTAACCTTGACGCTGAAAGAGGGGACCTGTGAACTACCAGGCAAGCAAAGTAAGCTCCTTTATGTTATTGAACCTGTACGCCTAACATCCATCTCTGCAGGGCCTTCTGGTATGTGTGGGACAGCAAAGTATGAGCAGTAGCACCTTGTGTGGGACGGCCAGACACGCGAGAAGGTGATGTTATTAGGTGATGTTATTAGGTGATGTTATTAGGTGATGTTATTAGGTGATGTTATTAGGTGATGTCATTAGGTGGGGTGGACTGGACGGACAGAAATGTTCAGGTTACGGCATTTTTTACTGCTGGCAGCAGTGTAGCATAGGGTAAGAAGTCAGTGTTCATAACCAAAAGGTTGCTGGTTCAGTTCCCCACTGGGGCCCTGCTGTTGCACAAGGTAGTGAACCCAGAATTGCCTCACTTAAAATCCAGCTGTATAAATTGATAACATGTAAAAACTTTAACCTGCTTAAGAGCGTCTGCTGAATGATGACAATGTAATGCAATGACAGGCGGTGGCTGTGTCACAGACCGTGTGATTGTGTGTGTGTGTGTGTACACTGCAGGAGTCATCCGAACCGCCCTGGTGAACATGGACCGCGAGGCGAGGGAACAGTACACCGTGGTCATCCAAGCCAAAGACATGGCGGGCCAGGTGGGCGGGCTCTCGGGTTCGACCACGGTCAACGTCACGCTGACGGACGTCAACGACAACCCACCCAAGTTCCCTCAGAGTACGCGTCCATCTGTACCTCACTTATCCAACACACAAGACTGCACATCTGTACATCCTATGTCAGATTTTAATCTTTGCTTGTAACCTGGTGCGATGCTGTACATTGACTCGTGCATTCTCAGAGGAGAATGTTTTCCTCTCGCCTTTTGATAACGCGTGTCCTTTCGCAAACTTTGTGGAGCGTTCTTGAACTTTAGAGGAGTTGTTAAAGGCTGTTCCTTCCTCGGTTCATATTGTTTGCGGCTCATTTGAATTTGGCTTTGTATCATCCTGGAGCTCGTTAAGGAAAGCTAGACCTCCACCTCCATCTGCACAGTGTGTGGTAGGACATGGCTTAATTAAAGCACTGTGTGTCGTTCTGTCTGGTCCCGTTTAATAATTAAAGAGCCCCTTATCATACATGCAAATGCCATTATGCTGATTTTCCTCCGTAAAAAAAGATGGGAGGGAAGGGAGGGTTTTTGTGTGGGTGGACAGTCCCCCAGGACTGTGCTTCCAGACCTGGTTGCCTGTGTCACACCACCGTCACGTACAGCCTGTTCTCCTTTCTGGAGCATCTCCCACCACCCCTCAGCCAGTAATCAAACGCGTCCATCTTTCTGTCGTTTCTCAAGTCTGCAGAGCAATGGTGATCACTTCCATCAGTTTTTTTGAGTGGCGAGAGTGGCAGTGTGTCTGGTGCGCGCTCGTGACGTTAGCTCGTCACGTGTGGCGGGAAATAGCTTGGAGGGGTTAATTATGCTGCTCTGAGGGTCACGTTGTTGACACTATTTAACATATCATCAGCGATTCAAACAGAGATCTGAGTCGACGGCTGTTGCATTTGAATTTAAAGAATCTAGCAGAGATTTAATGTTTTTTTGAATATCCAAGTTTGATCTCAGGTTCTCTTATTATGGAGTTTTTTTTGTGCAGGAGTCAACACCTATACTAAATGTGATCTTATATAACACTGTGCCGTTTCACAGAGATCTTCATATGTGTCTTTGCTCACTTACCAGCTGACTTTTCCCTGTTAAACCCAGCTAAGCCTCATGTTCGCATTACTTATGGATTCATGTTGTCACATGGAGCTTGTTCTCATTTGTCTTTGCAGGTGAATATGATGCTGCTTTATTTCCTTGAACCTACGTACAAGTGTGCACTTTGACAGCAAACAGACTGTGTTCATGTATTCCATAAATCGTTTTCATAAGCACAGCTGTGCTTTCGTGTACGTTCACAGAAAACTACCAGCTGTACGTGCCCGAATCAGCACAGGTCAGCAAGGCGGTGGGCAAGATCAAAGCAAACGACGAGGATCTGGGGGTCAACGCGGACATCGTGTACAGCATCACCAACGCAGATGGGGCCGCCATGTTTTCCATCACTACCGACAAAGAGAAGAGGGAGGGGATCATTTCGCTGAAGAAGGTGAGCCCTCAGACCCGCACCCTGTCAGTGTCCTTCCTGACAGGTGGGGATACTGTGCTTTAGGAGGAGCTGTCTTTCAGATGAGACGTTAAATCAAGTCCCCGAATCCCTGTGGTCATTAAAGATGCATGGCACTTCTTGCATAAATTAGGGGATCCCCGGTGTCCTGGCTAAATTCCCAGTCAGCCTCTTTCAGTCTGGCCAGCTAGTAATCCCCAGTTTAACTGGATAAATAATTCCCCCTCTCTCCACCACAGTTGGTGTGCGGTGAGCATTCTGACACAAAATGGCTGCGATGCACCCCAGTGGGTGCTACACACTAGTAATGGTTTAGGGAACACCCCCCCTTTACTGTAAAGCACTATGAGAACCATGCTATTTAAATGTAATCCATTATTGTTATGAAGTTATTACGTTATCCCATATCACATTTATTTATCTCTAAGGACATGTGCATTTAATACAGCTTCGCAGGGGAAGTAACCACATGCAGTGTGGTGCCTGGGATTCAAACCAACAACCTTATGGTATCAAACCCGGTTCTCTAATCACTTTTTCATATAACACCTGGTTTGGCCAGGGATTCTGCCGGTTGGATGCCCTCAGCAGCATTTTTCTCTGGGTCCAATTTGATGGCATTCTCCTCCACAGCCCCTGAACTTTGAGAAGAAGAAAGCCTACACCCTGCACATCGAGGGGGCCAACACCCACCTGGACCCCCGCTTCTCTCACCTGGGCCCCTTCAGGGACTCCACCACCCTGAAGATCATCGTGGGTGACGTGGACGAGCCGCCCGTCTTCTCCATGGACTTCTACATCATGGACGTGTACGAGAACGCCCCGATCGGGACAGAGGTGGGCGTGGTCACGGCCCGGGATCCCGACAGCTCCAACAGCGCAGTCAGGTGAGGGGGGCACCACCTGTGTGGGGGATGTGGGTGGGGGTGGGGGAGTTGAATTCAGCATTTCCCGTCCACGCGCAATACAATGTTTGCCTCTCTGGCACACACGCACACACCCACACACACACACAGTTCCATCTCCCTGATCACCGTGTATTTCTTAAATGCTAATGCATGACACAAGATATTATAAGCAGGTTATTCTGACATTGAACTCCACATATTGCCAAAATAACCCCTCCAGGGATGGGGGGGGGGGTATGTAGCTGGGGCTAGAAATTTCATGACAACGGCCATTGGGTAGAAACTGTCACAAGAATGAGTTGCTTGTTTCAAATTGCTTGTTGCTTGTACCTTTCAAATTTTGCAAAGGAGAAGAAAAATCAGTGAGCACCATTTTGTTTCTATGAGAGAGAGAGCAGAAGCACACTGAACTCTGGGCTGGGGTAATTCAAAATATCATTCAAGTTCTGTAATCTGCGGCAAGGCAAGTACATGTTCCAGCCATTATATTGCCACCTCATTAATCTGCCCTCTGAGTGAATATATTTGAGTAACAAGCCTTCAAGACGGATCATTTGTAGATTGTACATCGTGTAATATGTAGAAAATACGTCTTTGGAATAATAAAAAAACGATAGAGAAGGAGTGAATTAACGACATAAGGATTTTTGCATATTTGAAAGGAGATATTTGCATGTAAAAGAGAGATTTGAAAGGAGCCCACCGCCAGGCCGCCATCCTTGGGTACCCCGCATGTCCCAGCGGGTCTACCGCAGACCATAGCAGCTCATCTGAGACGCTTGGATGGCATCCATTTGAACTGCGAGTAGAAAAAGATGAAAGCAAGGAAGACTCCTCGCGCCGGTCTCGGAATCAGTGTGAGGCACCATCTGACAGCTTTTTTATTAAGCGTGAAAATCAATAGAGAACCCTGTCTGATTGAATGGAAGTAAGAGCGTCTTTTGTGTGAGTTCATTATTTTTGATTACTGGAGGACTAGCAAAATAGTTTGACTTGGGTCTTGATTACAAGGACGGATGTGTGTGTGGGAGGGTGGGGTGGGGTAGCATAAACCTGAGTAAGAGCCAATAAGCAACTCTCCTTCAAAGACAGTCCTCATGCCAAAGTACGGGGTGGAATTTTCTGCGTGTGTGCATAGTGCAGTCTCTCCATTCTCTGGGATATTCCACACTGGTGCATTTTATCCATACAGCTGCGTGTTCAGCATGAGCACAGACGTTAAATAAATGATGGCAGCTTTACCGGTGCCTCTGACAATCGCGTGTACAGACGCCTGTTGACGTCTTTCCAATTAAGTTAAACGAGCAGAAATTCTCACTGTGGATTAATGTCAGTATCTCTACAGGGACTTCATGTTTAGGATTTTTGTCTTTTGAGAATAGTCAATTTTATGACACATTTTTGTACAAGAGAACACACTCTTTACTGTGTGTGTGTGTGTGTGTGTGTGTGTGTGTGTGTGTGTGTGTGTGTGTTTATACATCTTTATATGTAAACAAAATAAATGAGGAAACATGAATGTGAATGGCTCACATGAAACATTTATTGTGTTTTAAAGAAATGCCCTCATAAATTAATTATTCTGAGAGAAGACAGGGGTAAATAGCTGAAATTACAGCGATGTTGAGAGATTGTTTTCTCTCTAGTGAGTTTTTTTTTTTTTTTTTTAAACTGCCTGAATGTGATGTTACGTTAGGATCCTCTTCTGAAACTCACATTTCGAGGATACTGGTGCTTCAGTACTTGTGGCAAATAATACTCAACAGTCTTTGTTTTGTTTTATCTATACCGGTATTTAAGTGTGTGTGGGAATTCACAGATATAATTTTGATGGACATTTTGCCAAGAACTTTGAGGGGGGAATTTTATTGTAATTATCATTATTATTACTAATTTCAATGCATTTCTCAGCATTACCACTTTATATGAATCTATCCAGGGGTAGCATCCATGCAGCTTTACTTGGTCCCTTGGTCTCTACGAACAGGTACTTCATTGACCGCAGTGAGAACGGAGACACCTACTTCAGCATCGACGCCACGACAGGAGTCATCACCACCACGCAGACGCTGGACAGGGAGGAGACGGCCTGGTACAACATCACCGTGGTAGCCTCGGAGGTTGGTAAGTACGGGCGCAGAGGAACCCTCTCCTCATCGATCAATGTGGCTTTGTGCTGCATCGGGGAGGGCCAGGAGTGGGGTCTCATTTTTCCTGAAATTAGCAATGCATTGTGGGTCGGACCGCTGAGGGTGCAGGGGAAAGGAGGAAGCCGTGCTGAAGGTTGACGGGGTCAATCAATTTCCATCCTTTTTTTTTTCCCCCGGTTATTTATTTTCCAGATCGTATCTTGGCAATTACCCTTAGGTTTACATTCCGTTGATGCCGCTGGCCTGCTAATGGGGTGAAACATTACCCCGGTAACGTTACGCGGGGGCCACACTGATAATGTTCAGTCACTGCGTCTAAAGCGAGCGTCGCCTAAGCAGCCAACGCTGCCTCGTGTAGTTCGATAAATTACTTTCATTTACGGAGATTTGCTCTTTGGTTGACGTTCGCTCGCTATCAGCTGATAAAAAATGTGATTCGGCTCAAACGTGCGGACCTGTAAACTGCTGCTTTTATCATCCTGGCGCACAAAGGTCTGTTTTAACTCAAATACAGGGTGTTATTTAAATAAAAAAAACAGCATTTTGATTACATTGTAAATACAGTTTATCGTTTGAAAATATGTTGCATTTATATGGATTACGCTGTGGATGGAGTGCCTTCAGTTGTCATGGTTCCTGCTGGAGGAAAGCGCGAACCGCTCGGGTAATAGAGTTAGAAACGACTGCGTACCTATCAACGGCCTCACTGTCAGTCACCTCTGGGAAAAAAAGACGTAACGTCAATTTAAGCCAACCCGGAGCCGTGAACCCCTGTGAGGAGCTAATAAAAATGTGCTTAAATTGGTCATTGAAAGTTTAGGACAAAAGGGGGCCTCTGAATAGAGGCGTTAGTCATGGAGAGGAGAAGGGGATTGATTTCAGTCTGGGGGGACTCTACTGTCTGACTGCCGGGGAGGGAGAGAACAGGTGTGAAAGGACCGCTCCGTTCAATCAGAGCGAGAGAAATGTCCTGGACCGGAATGAAAGGAAATCACACAAAGTAAATGAGACGATACAGGGGAGGTGAAGCCGGTCTCCCGGCAGGGAGGCTACTGCCCTACCGGGCAGACAGCGGGGACTATGAGATGGGTTCGAATGGATAGAAAATGCTGGAAACTAGACAGCAGCTTGATATGAGTGCTGGCTGGCCTGCTGCAAGCAGGGGAGGAATAGAAATCGGCTTTGTCTGATAACCGTTGTCCTCAACCTGTTTATGAGTTTAAATGAGGACCGCCCATTAGCAGCGGGTTCCTGATTACTTGATTGCGTCTTTATTAATATTCCCTTTTGTGCGTTCAGGATAATAATAAATTGAGCAAACAAACAGCTGGCGTTAAGTTCATGCTGCCCTCCATTTTGTTCTCGGTAATCAAACACGGAGGCGATCAAAGCAAACCGCTCGGCTGTGCTTTATTACTCAATGTGAACTGAGGCAGTGCTGCTCTCCCCACTCGGTCACCCATTGGTTGAAAACAAACAGGAAGTGGCGTTAAGACACACCCCACGGGGATTCTTATTGGCAGCAAAGCGGAAAGAAGGCGGAGCAGGGTCCACCCAGTTTGCCGTGATCCAATCAGTGGCAAGATTTTCAACAAAACCATGAAGTTGGCACATCTTATCCCATCTCATCATGATTTTCCTACATGGTGATCAGCTCCACTCGGTATTTCATATGAACGTGTGCAAACCTTGTTATTTTGCCATCACTTTTTCATCACTTATTTTTGCCACCTTTTTCAACAGTAGCGTTGCACTGACACAAATCTGCTTCATAATTGATGGCTTGTGTCAGGCAAAGCCGCGTGAGTAAGAAGAGCGTACCTGGAGCTCCTTCGCCGGGAGCTTGTTACGGCAGCCTCTGAGCAATCTGTGTTTGCACTGCTGAGATGCCTCTGTCCTCTGCCTCCCTCTTCCTGGAAGGGGCTGCCCTGTGGGGAACCAGAGTTGAGCAGACAGGGAAAATCTCACATGCTCTGTTCATCTCGGTGCCATTTCTCAGGCTTTCTTCTGTGTTTCTCCTCATAAATTAATGTCATCGTTATGTGGCAGCACGTGTTTCTGTTCTCTCATGGTGGTCACGTATTGCCTCAGTAAATATCCAGCTGTATAAATGGATAACATTGTGACTGATGTAAGTCGCTCTGGGTAAGAGCATCTGCTAAATGCCAATAATGTAATGTAATGTAATTTATCTGGGTGAAATGTAGGTGTCTGGTGTTTGTTCAAACTCATGCCTTAACAACTCAGTTGGACTCACTGAGTGGGTGGGTGTGGGGGGGGGGGGGGGTGGTTGGGTGACCCGTTGTTCTAGCTGTCCGGTCAGTTAGTGGTTGAAAGGTCCCTCAGGGTGCCTAATCTCCAGGAGTCAGGGTGACATCACTGTCTTATAAGAGTCTGACTCACCCAGTTTCCTTTGAGATGAATCTTTCTGACTGAATAATTGCACTTTAATTGCCATCATGGTTTACACTCAGAGAAATTTCCTGGCTTTTCGCCACTTCATTCTGCTGAAATATGTTTATTTTCTGATTCAGAATAAACTCTTGATTTTTTTCAGTCTAATCAGTGTCATTAGCTTGCCCACTTAGCCTGGTCTTTAATCAGTTTGTTTTAACGTGGTGGTCAGTGTGATTTCACCCTGTTTGGAGATAACCACTTTCCGCACTTTCACAGATAGAAGAGGCCTGCATTGTGCATGTTCTGCCCTGAACACGTTTACATTTCACTGAATATTAGCTTCTCTCTGACAGAAAGTTGCAGCTCTAGGTTTATTTTCATGGCTTTAATCACCAATATTTGCATTTGTTTTTTTGCATATGGACTCGCAGCACATTGACACAAATAGCTAGGGGCATGTTAGGTGCTGGGGTTAGGTCTGGCGTGGCAGTGAGTCCGGTTTATTCGCATCGACAGCGGCTTCTGCCTCTGGGTCCTCCTCTCTGTGAGGCTTGATTACCGATTCCCGCCAAGCGCCGGGAGACCTCGCGTCACCCGGGCAATTTAGATGCGGCTAAACAAAAATCAACCTGCGCCGTTAGAGCGGCCGCCCGTTTCCGCAGGTCCACACGCACAGCCGTCGGGGTGAACGCAGCGGGGGATGCGCCGTGCAAACAGGCACCCCCCCACGACTGGAGCTCTGGGATAATGATCACTTGATTTATGTATTCATACGTTTATGAATTCATGTACCCCCCCCCCCCCCCCAGTCAGGTCAGGGGAGCAAGCATGTATTGAATTTACCGGGAGTCGGGAGAGTGATAATGGAGTATTTATGTCTCTCTGGAGGAAGGTGTGCACTGATTATACTGGACCCGACCCTCTCCAAGCTTTCTGACAGGAAACGGGGAAATGGGGACCATATTTAGGAGCAGGCTGGAGTGTGCTGTTACAGACAGAAGCACTGCATAAAGTGTGACTTAATGGCAGACATTTGTTCCGAGAATAAATCACGAAGGTATACCTGTTCTGTCGTAAAGCAATGCAGTAATGTGATGTATTTGTAGTTGTACCTAGTTATTTTTATTTACTACGATATATGCCCATTATTGGCCTCATTCTATATTATTTTGATGCACATTAAGCTTGCATAACTCATAAATAACTCCTACAGATGGCATTTTCAGAATTTAACCAACAATGACTGAAATAATAGTAACATTGTGAGTTTGGTGAATAGTTTAGATTTGATTCTCTCTTTTAACCAGTAAAATCCAAATTAGACCAACATGTGGAAGAGCAGTACAACATTACAAAGGTATGTTATGAATTTTGATTGGAAAAAAAAAAAAAACATTAGAAATCCTGTATTGATTGTGAAATCCTCTGGTGAGATTGTTGTGTGCGTGTCCAAAATACATACAGTACGGCTCAACAGTGACCACAGTACCTGTGACACACCTACCCCATCATATCAGCTTGACCCAACTCAAAGGGGAATAGAAATTTTAGTGTTTGCTGGTGGTGATGTTTATTGATGTTGTTCTTCAGTGAGGAAATTGATGGTTTCTTTTAAGAAATGACACCGCAGATGTTCCAGGAGCACAAAGGTGACCATGATTGTCATCGTTCACAAATCTGACACTGCCGAGGAGCAAGAGGTTGTTTCCCCATTAAAATTTTACTAATACAAAGTCCACAGGCTTTTCAGTGCTCTTTTACACTGGCACCGTTTCTTCATGCTAAACTAGACATCTTTAGGCAGCATATCATTAAGGTAAATGTTCACATAACTATATTTTGCGATAAAAGACCTAAGAGGGTAATGTGTTGGCCTGGAGCTATCAGTACATTCCAAATTCTGCACTGTGCTGATGGTAGTTCTTTGTGTGTGTGTGTGTGTGTGTGTGTGTGTGTGTGTGTGTGTGTGTGTGTGTTTTTTTATCATTTTCCCAGAGAACCCCAGTCTACTCAGTCACGTCCCTGTCACAGTTCAGGTGTTAGACGTTAACGACAACCCTCCAGAGATCCCAACGGAAGAAGAGGTGATCGTCTGTGAGAGTTCCAGGCCGGGTCAGGTGAGAGCCACTCTCTCTGTCAGTCCTTCGCGCTCTCTATCTCTCTCTCTGTCCCTCAGTCTCCCTCTTTCTATCCCTCAATCTCTTGTATCTTTCTCTGTATCCCTCACCTTCTGTCTCCGTCTGTCCCTCACTCTCTTTCCCTCCCTCTCCATATTTCTCTCTGTCCTTCACTCTTCCCATCTCTCTGTCTATCCCTCACTGTCCCTATCTAACCATTCTCTCTGTCTATCCATTGCTTCCCATCTCTCTCTCTATCCCTCACTGTCCCTATCTAACCATTCTCTCTGTCTATCCATTGCTTCCCATCTCTCTGTCTATCCCTCACTGTCCCTATCTAACCATTCTCTCTGTCTATCCATTGCTTTCCCTCTCGTTGTCTATCCTTCACTGTCCCTCTGTCTCTCAAACTCACTCTCACCTTCTTTCCATCACTCTCCCTATTTCTCTCTCTTCCTCTATGCCTTACTCTCCCTCTCTCTCTGAATCCTATATCCTGCCCCGTCTCTCTTTTTCCTTTCTCCCTTTCTTCTCCATCCATTCTTTGATTTTTTCTGTCCTGCTTCCCCTTCCTCTCTCACCATTTTTATCTTTCTTAACCCCCGCACCCCCACCTCACCCCTCCCCCGTCTCCTCTCTTCCTCTCTGTCCCTCCTTCCTTCCTTTTCTCTTTCTCTTCCCCTCTCTCTCTCTCCCTCTCCCTCTCTCTCTCTCTCTCTCTCCCTCTCTCTCTCCCTCTCCCTCTCCCTCTCCCTCTCTCTCTCTCTCTCTCTCTCTCTCTCTCTCTCTTCCCCCCTCTCTCTCTCCCTCTCTCTCTCTCTCTCTCTCTCTCTCTCTCTCTCTCTTCCCCCTCTCTCTCTCTCTCTCTCTCTCTCTCTCTCTCTCTCTCTCTCTCTCTCTCTCTCTAGCTCTCTCTCTCACTCACTCTCTCTCTCTCTCTCTCTCTCACTCTCACACACTATCTCTCTCTCTCTCTCTCTCTCTCTCTCTCTCTCGCTCTCTGTTCAGCAGCAGGTTGAGTTTATCTTCAGCAGCCCTGGCCTCTGGAGCCCATAAATTATTCAGCGGGTGCTGAGCTTCTCACGAGCAGATAGCGGCCGCGTTAAGCGCGTGGAGCGGGAGGCTAGAAAATGCTAATCATAGCTCATACAGACAGGGAGGGAGGGGGGGAATGCGCGCAGCGGCTAAGCGCGCGTCGCATTCCCGTCCACATCTCATCTTCATATTTTTCTATTTAAAACGAAGATTAGCGCACGGGCGCAGCACGGCGCAATCATTTAGACAGGCCGGCGTTCGCCGATGGCCGGTGCGTTCACAGAGAGGAACTCGAAGAGGATTTAGACTGCGGCCGAGCACAGCGCGAGCCGGGCCAATGTGCTGGGGGAATTGTGGGAAAGTGCTGCGCCGTGCTCACTCAAGACTATTCTGGGAAATAAGACAGACTTAAGTAAAGCAATTAGTGTAACGGTATAAGAATCACAAGTGAAAATGTGCAGCCGCAGGGCATACTGTTCTTTGTCCCCCAGGGCTGCAGACGTTGAAGACATTGTTTAAATGACTGCCATTGCTGTGTAGCACTGTGTGTGTGTGTGTGTGTGTGTTACAATAAATGAATAAAATTGCACCTGTATGCATTGGTCTCCATGTGAAACCATTCTCTTTCTGTCCACAAGGTGATTCAGACCATACGAGCCGACGACAAGGACGATTTTGCCAACGGCCGATTTTCCTACTGGCTTCCCAGTGATTTGCCCGTTAATCCCAACTTCACCCTCAAGGACAATGAAGGTACTGAGAATTTAGCAAAGATGTCAAGCATTATGTGTATGTTGTGTGTGCATGTAATGTGCAAAGTTATTCTCCTAAATATATCTGTATGTACATCAGCATTACAGACTCCAACAGTATGACATCAGTAAACCTAAGTGAAAGATCTAGTGTGTCACATCTGGGGTAAAATCGGACCTAGCTAACATGAGCAAAAATAGCATCTGCACGAGTATAAATAGAAGCATTCGCAGTGTGATTGTCTTATAAAAATGTCATGTTGTAGTTTTCTTGTTATGAAAGACTGTGATATATATCACAGTCCAGGATGACAGCTAGAATGGAGTAAATTGCTCATGGTTTGATAAGCATTTAAATCCACACCAACTCTATGACATTGACGATTCAGGACTTAGTCAGTCTCCCTTTTAAAATCGGTGATGTACTTCAAACCTCATGTGCTCCAAACTTCATGTGTGTTCAGACATCGCTGTGAAATCCGTGATATTAACAAATAAAATATAAACATAAAGAAGTCTGACGATATCAAGACAGTTCTACTTTAATACTAAAAAGCATCACATGTTTCCCAATGGACTGAGCCCCGCAACGCTCATGACTAAATGCTATGACTTAGAGAAATTCTCCATGCTTACATTTAAAATAAAAGCACCCTAACAATATGTACTAAATATATACTTTTTTTTTAGATGTGTATAAATGTATCTTGAAAGGGCTGTTTAAATTTGGGAAAACTGTAGGCAGATAGTTAGCCCTATGCTGGCAGAGGAATCACAGGCGCTTTGTGGAAAAGCGTCTCTGCTGCTGCTGCTGTCCCCCGGTGGGCAGGGTCACCTCGGAACGCCTGTCAGACGGGTCTGCCCGGACCAAAGGCCTGCTGTTGCCGCGGGAAACAGCCAAGGCGCAGGTGGGGGTTCTGACCTGGTGCTCAGCCCTCATGGATGGACTTTTAAAAATTCTACCCATCTGGCAGACACCCCCCCCCCCCCCCCCCCCCATGTGATGTGTGGGAATGTTCTGAAGTTGGGTAGACCCCTCCAGGCCGAGACCTCTGAGCAGATCCAGGTCTTCTGATGCAGACTGATGGAGGGTTTCCCATGCTCAGTGATTAGTGATGGTGTTTATCTGACTGTCAGCCTGGCGCTCCACACCATCTCCCCCTCTCACAGTAATTTATTTAAGAACGGAGGTGCTGGTCTATCTAAAGAGCACTTTGCATCATAGCTACAGCAAGCAGGGGCTCTCCACTGGAGTGCATGAAGAACAATTGCTGTTATCTCTGTGTGCATGTCTGTACATGCATAAACATACTATGTGTGTGTGTGTGTATATACATAAATACAAACAGACAGTATTTAATAGTTATACTGTATGTGTGTATTTATGTATATTGTCCCCAGCTGCATCATATGTGGTTAGCCTTTCTAATAGAAATATATTGAAATAAACTGTAATATCATATTGTCATCATAATTTCCTTTGATGGCATCACACAGGTGCCATAAATTGACAGAAAGGAATTCAGTATTTTGCATTCCATAAAGAGGTTTTATAACAGCAATATTACATTCCATTTTAGATTATTACTGTCCAACCCAATAGAGTCCACATTCCTATCTATGTTATTTCCATTTTCAGAATTTAGCCTAAATAAATAAAAGAACAGCTGGACCAGTACCTGTGTTTGTAAATGCGAACACCAAATCTTAAAACCAGAAACTTGTGTAATGCCAGAGTCGAGGCAGCCCGATCAGGAGGCTTTGAAAATTGTGTTTTTGAGCTCTGTCGTCTCCCTTAATTCCACCAGTGTTTGAAAAGAAGCCAGCCGTAGCAGCCAGCCAGAAGCGGCAGCAGTTGCAGAAGCTGAAGCTTCTAAAATAGAACGAAAGGAATGGTTTGAATTTCTCTGTGCCATGGGCACGCTTTCTCACTGTGAAACTGAGATGCAAACTGTTTAGCCACGAGGACCTCAGTAAAGAACAAGGGAACACAATCTCATGTGTTTGGCATTTAAATTCCAATGTTTATTGATGACTGCTTTGTTTCAGTTGTGTAGCCAGAGCCTTGTGTAAATAACTTTTAGCATTATTGGCCGATACAAACTCACTAATGAAATTTAAGGTCAGTCATGCAAAGAAACCCAATATGAATGTCATCATTATGTAGTGGAATATATACATTCTCTGCGAGCTTTTCAAAACTTTGATGATATGACCTTGGCTCAACCCTTTGACTGTTGGTTTTAGATGAAATTCACATTGTTTGGCTATTTATTATCCTTCCCTGGCGAGAGTAATATATTCAGGAAGCAATGAAATTTAGAGCGGAATCGGTAACTAGAGCAGAGCTTTACATTTCAAGGTAAACACACACAGACACACACACACACTCACACTTCTCCCTGGAATCCATTCATTATCCAAACAGAGTTATGTTACTCCTCCACACTTCATGAGAAAAGAGCCTCTCTCAGCCTTTCAGGCTTACAAAGAGTGTAATATATTACCTGATTTTCTGTGTTTAAAACCACCGACCCGAGCCTCTCACTGGTGCGCAAGCTCGCCACGTGTCCCTAATTGACCTCTTTCTTGTGTGTTTAGCAAATTGGACATTATACCAACAATAGCTAATGTCTTACGATGCGTCTGTAATTGAACAGGGGACCGGTGTGTAATAACTCACTGGCTGAGTCTCACAGTGGCGGCATCATTATAACAGAGTCAATATTCAGCCAGTGTAATCATTCCCTGGAAGGTCATTCTCCCCTGTCCTTATTTTCCATGTTAATTATTCACTAAAAAGTGTTAAAGAGAGCTACAAAGAAGCATAGTTACAGTAATTACATTTGGCTTTGCAAATCGCTCTGTATTGGTACAGAGGACTTTTCTTGTGCGTGTGTGTATGAGTGCCTTTGTGCATGTGTGCGTGCGTGTCTGTGTGCGTGCACATATATGCGTGTGCGCTTGTGTGTCTGGGTGTGTCAGTGTGTGTGTACACATGTGTACACGTGTGTGTGTGTGTGTGTGTGTGTGTGCACGCACGCTCGCATCCGTATGTTTTACAGTGTCTGGCTGTGAAATACTCGCAGGTTATCTAAAGCAAGTGGTCGGTCGAGTCAGAGGCCAGCCTCACTGCAGAGACTTTTCCCTGCAGAGGAGAGTAGCAGTGAGCTGTGGAGCACGGCCCTCTCCACCATCTCCTTTCAGGTGATTCAGGGCTGCTGCATTTAAAAAGATGAGTGTGAGGAGAAGACGGTATCCCCTCTCAGGATGTTGTTTGACTGATGACTTCAGACTGCAGAGTTCCCTTTTGATCATAGCTGCTACTTCATAGATCATCTTTCTTGTCTGCAGACCTCTGTTTGCCAAGCTACCTTCGGTTTCACACTCCCTTTTTTGACATTGATGTTTATGTCATCATGCATGTAACATCACCAGCACTTTGATGGGGCAATCTTCTGTATTACTGTAAACTCGCTGTATGATGTATTTCCCATGAGTACAGGAGAAGACCCGGGATGGGTGATAAGCTGGTGGTTTAGTGTTCAGAATTAGTAATGAACATAGTGACTCATCGTTATGACACTGCACCGACTTTCCTGTATCAAGAACATCTGTTAGTCTTGAATGAAGTTCACATTAGAATTACTAAGTATTATGCGTTCCCCCAAAAGGGTGAAATATCCGTGAAGCAATGAGGGCAAATATCTGGAAGGGACAAGGGTTATTTTAGCCTTACGGCCATATGTAGCAAACGCTCAGTACGTCAATATGATCCTCTTCATCCATTGACTGCTGCCAGAAAACAAAACCTTCATGTCGAGCTCTTTTTAGATACCCAAGCCAAACGGTGACTGTCTGGCAAGCTACGAGTTTCATTTCAAAGAACAGGATCTGTTTCCCTCTAGTGCCATACTAAGATGCTGTGTGTGGGCTGTACCCCTCAGTTCCCTTCCTGGCCACATCTGTAATGCAATGACGTAATGAAGATACAGAGCACTTCGCTACATCGTTAAGCAAATGGGGTAATGCGTTTACGGGGCGTTTCTCAGCATGTTGCATCCCATGCAAAACATAACTTGACATCTTTATTTTTACTTTACTCAAATGCATTTGATCCACGTTCATCTGTTCACAAAATGCATTTAGTACTGTTTATTTATAATTGCATGAACAATCTGTAACATGTCCATGAAAATCATGACCATGTTTATGAAATTTAATATCCAAGGACGTGAAATACATTGAAAAGTTTCCCTTGCAGCTATATATGTTCATAATTTAGGAACGTGTCATTGTGTGCTAGCAGCAGGGGTTGTGACGTGATAATTTTTAACCTGAAACCTTTCATCTTCAAAGTTGAAATGCAAATTTAACAAAAAAAAAGAAGAGAGAGCTAAATAAAGAACCCATTTGAATGAAATTCTCAGCAGAAAAGGAATAACCTGGATTGAGGACATTCTCCTGGGTGCATGCTGAAAGATCAGAAAACAATGCAGTGTGCTTCAAGGCGCTTAATTGGAGTAAAAGCCTACACAATTCCCCCCCGTGCTTCCACATCATAAACACATATGAATGGCTTTGAGTCGCCACAGCAGATCTTACTCATGAAAAATTAAAACATGGGGGGATTGGAGGGGAGGTTATGAACATAAATGGCGCTTCACTGATCTTATTTTTTTTATTTTTTTTTTTAAATACAATATTACGTTCTGAAGCCTGAATTAAACTTTTAATCATGTTGATAAGATAGTCACGTCGCGTCTTATTCGCAGTCGTGGTTTCGTTGTCAGTCTGCGCACCAGCGGACCCCGGATTCTGAGAATACACGAGCTGGACCTGTCCAACAGCAGAACGCAGGCGTGTTGAAGCGGAGCCCAGAGCTCCTGCATATTAACGCACGTTTGTCATGTCGATATGCCCGCACTTTGCGCTCCCTCGCGCCGGGGGCGCACCCGGGCCTATTCTAAAATGTGCATGCGGTGTGCGCCGTGGGCGTTCCGTCATGTTTAATGCAGGCGTGTGAAAGAATATCTACATACAAAGGCTGCAGAGCTCACTCTCCCTCTCACGCTTGTGTAAATACCCATCTTGTTCCTTTGTGCCAGCTGAAACTGCCTTTACACGAGTGGAAATTACTGTTGACTCATTTGAAGTGGGTGCTGTAGCCATGCTGGGGGGGGTGGGGGGTGAACTTCCATTATAACCACCTGCACAGCCAAGCCGGGATCACAAAATGATTGCAGCTGCCACCACCGCCACAGGTCCCCTCTGCAAATATTTCCAGGCTTACTGCAGTTACAATGTTGTACTGTAATGCACCAGGGCTTCATTTGCTTATCAAGCTGACTGATCACAAGAAATAAACCACTCAGTTACGAGGATAAACCATTATATATCTGCAGATTAGAAACTATAATATTATTATTTTTTAATTGTAAACTTTTTAAAATCCCGTATTTCTCCAGCATGGTCCGCAAGAAGCCGTCTTAATAATCATGTGGTTGAAAAAAGACTTTCTCAGTCTGATTTAAAAAAAAAAATCTGAAAGGCAAGTTGACTTAGACTGACCACAACACACCATGGGATATGTTCATACAGAGCAACAATGGGGAAAAAACAGAAACCAAAAACATTTATGGTTTCAAATATAGTACCTCATCATGCACAAATGCATATGCCATGTTTGATCAGGTTAAATAGAAGTAGAAGGTCATTTTGTGTGTGTGTGTGGGGTGGGATTAAGTATGCTGAGTTTTTTTTTTTTTTTTTCCAGGTTATAATGTTTCATTTTTAATAGAGTAAAAATGAAAAAAATGGATTTCATGATGACCAGGATGTGCCTGTTGTCTCCGAGGGGCAGGTTTAAATATTAACAGCATACATTAGTCTAATAACTCTTTTGATACAATGCAGATGATTAAAACCGGGCCCCCATTAGGCCCGGCCTTGCCTGGCCCCCCAGGGAACAGGCCTTTAATATGGGAAGGGTCACTGAGGTAGACTCCCAGGGAGAAGAAAGTGCCCAAATTGATTAAAGTCCTTTTCAGTATGTGAGCTGAATATTTCACAGATCCAGAGAAAATCTTCTTGGTTTTTATTTAAATAGAAATTCTTATACATTCTGACATTATAGTACATTTTTGTCGTTCAGCAGACACTCTTAGCCAGAGTGACGTACAGAGTGCATCTAATGAAGTGGCAGTAAGTTGTAAGTTGTGCAAACAGGACGCTACTAATCACATAAGAACACACGACAGCGTTAAACACAGTGCTGAACTTCCCATATCATAAAGTGATTTGGGGGGGGGGGGGTTATCAGTACATACCTTTCTCTCACCACCTGGCACGTCTGATTAGAGGCTGAAGTGAATGTAAAGCTATCAGGGGTAAAGTCAATGTCAGTGGGTGTGCAAGCTGAACTGAAGGCGTGCTGCCACACATGTTGCACGCAGGTCATGTATACTGTACCTCACAACCGCTATGTAAATCTAACTGCTACGTACTATGAGCTAAAATAGTTACAGCGGTATGCTTATATTACAGCGCTACGCTTATATTACAGCGGTATGCTTATATTACAGCGCTATGCTTATATTTTAGACTCACTTTTCAGCTTGAAAGTCAGTACATCAATGAAAAATGCGAGCACTCATGTTTTAGATAAGATGGTCGCTATGCAGGGTACAAACTGAGTAGTTCTGTGCCGTTTAACTACTGAAAGTTCTTGGGAGGTGTTACATCTGAATAAGCACTTGTGAGCTCATATAAAGGTTTGTGTTGGGTCTGGGTTATGGTTGGGGAGCGGATGGGTTCCAGTGAGGTTTGTTTTAAGTTTAGAGGCTTGCAATTGAGTAGTTAATTACAATGTAATAACTTAAGCCATACATTTGCGTTCCACATGTGTAGTGTTGATACACAATAATAACATGTTTGCTACAATGCAATTGGTTGTGCGATCTGTCATGTAAAATGCCATGATTTACCGCCGTTGTAGTTGTGCTGTTGAGGTAGTGAAATGCCAGGCTTTGGCAGCCTCAGGAAGCGGAGTCTGGGACACGGGTTTGGGAGGGGTGTGCGGATGGATGAACTCATTTAGAAAATGAACAGCCCACAGGACTTTCAAATGGATCCATGCATTTAAAATGTCATCTTATAATTGGAAATAATGCTCAGTTCAAGTATCAAACAAGACTGCGTTAATCATCCTAATTTTTTTTTTTTTTTTTTGCCAGGCGTAAAATTGCGTGTGGTCGAATTCGAGCCAAGAATCAGTTGAAAAGTCCTCATATGGTGAATTGCTCTGTTATGGATTTCCCGGCTGAGTCTGGCTTACAGCACAGAAGTTTGGGGGCAGGTTTTTAGATAAAGTTCCTTGTTGCACATCAGTCCAGCTGGAGCCATTACAGCAGGAGTCCCTGGGTGACAGAGTCTGGTTTCCATGCTCACAGTGAGTGTGGGGGGGGGATCAGTTCATATCACCTTTACTCTTCCAACTTGGCCTCCTCTGTTCTGTCCTTGTTTTAACTCCAACTCCCAGCATGCACTTTGCTAATGTGGTATTCCTCCATTAACATCGTCCATGTGTCTTCCCTGGAGAAACCTTGGCAGCCAGAGCATTATGGGATGTCATAAGGTGGTCCCGGTATGGTCACAGACAACACGCCATATGTAAATAAAAATGTTTGAAGCCTCACTCTGTCATTTATTTTGTTTGCAATTTGACACACCTGTAAATGCCTTACTAAAACCCTTTCATACAGTCTAATGCAACAGGAAAATGATGCATAATATACCATACCACAATAAGAGTAAAGATTTAGAGCACACTATTAAATATGAAAGATGATGATGAAAATATTATCTTTTTCTCTGAATTAGGCCCTGCATTTCCAAACACTACAAATGAATTTCAGAGAAAAGTGTGGAGCTTTTTCATTATTTCCTGCTCCCGTTTCCCTGTGGGAATCCTTTCATTAAGGGCAGGCCATGCTGGTGTTTACTCACCCGGTCTCTGTGGGCGTTGTTAAGTAATGAATTTTGACATGGAGCTCGTGGCCAGCGCCCGCATGTACTAATTTACATGCTTCCCCTGGACGCGTGTGCGTGTGTGGCCTCTCTCCAAATACAGGAATGTGTGTCCACTGCGCACTGCACCTGACCCGAGGAGCTGCGCATACACGCACACACACACACACACACACACACATCTGCATGTGTAGACACGCACACACACGAAACTACATGTATAAACACTCAAATGCACACACACGCGCACACACACGCACACCCATTCACATACACAGGCACATTCACACACACACACACACACACACACACACACACACGCAGGCTTTGTGCCGTGAGTGTTTCCCCCAATCCGCACATCAAGGCGAAAGCACGGTCCGTGTTTTTGAAGAGGGGGGTTGTGATCATGAATACAAATTCACAGCTCTGGCCATAATACTGAAAATCCCCCCCCCCAGGCCCCTCCAGCATGATGTGAAAGGCGATAACGCAGCACACCGCGGGCCTGAGTTAATAACGGCTGGAGTGCCTGCTGCCATTCCGGCTCTGACACCGCTGGTCGCTTATGAGGCAGGGCTGTGGAAATGGGGAGAGAGGCGACCAAAAGGGAGGGGTATAGCGTAAGCTATAGAAAATAACATACCTTTCCTTGCATACCTTTAAGGGCCTGTGTTTGAAATATTCTGAGCAGCGTCCTGCTTCGTTTCATCTCTGGCTCTTGATCTTAAAACGTGAGCTGCAGACGCTTCGATATTAAACACAGCTTAATTCCTTCCCCTGCTCGTGGTGTTTACACCCACAGCGCACACAGACCATCCCTCACCATCACTCCTTTATGATCTGCGCCATTATTAAAACATGGAACAGAGATGCCTGGCCCACATGCCATTAAAAGCCATGCAGAAGATCGCAGGCCTGGATTTGTGTGGCCTGGAGGCTGTTTTTATGATGAGTTGTTTCTTTTATTTGTTTTGCTGAAATTGTCTCTCCTTATGTGAGGCAACGGTACACAGTGTCAACAGCTGTGCCTGTGCCTTACCTTCAGTGACAATAATGCACCGTTACATCACATTAATGTCACTTAGGAGAGTGCTCTTATTCAGAGCAGCCTACATAGGATACAGTTTCATCCATTTATACTGCTTGATATTTACTGAGGAAACTGTTGGTTAAGTGCCTTGCCCGAGGGTACGGCAGCAGTGCCCCAGTGCGGAATCAAGCCAGCAACCTTTCAGTTACGAGCCCTGCTCCTAAACCGCTATGCTACACTGCTGCCCTGTACAGGTTATGTGCCTGCACATGCAGGCTGCCCACAGAGTCAGGGTTCTTCAGCGTACATCACAGAGGGCAATACAGAAAGACGGGAGTCTCTGCTGTTTGCAGAGTCATTTTCCCTCATTCTCTCCAGCTCTCTCCCCCCCCCTCCCCCTCCTCCCCCTCCTCCCACCATCTCAGCATCTGTTGTTTGTTCACTTAAAGAATACCTTGGGGTGCTCAGGAAAACACGTCAAAACTTCTAACGCTGTGATCTTGGGAGACTTTGAAATGCGGGCGCGCGCTGACTGGAGTAATCGTTACAGAAGCGCAGATAATGCCTGACATCCAGCCAAGCTTTGGATTCTCAGGCCCTGCTCTGATTTAACATATTCATTTAGAGAAGGGGAAATTTAACCCACAACTGGCAGCCGGCACATTGGTTTCTAATGAAAGCAGTTGCCGAAAAAAGAGCCTTGCCCTGTGAAATGCGGCAGACCAGAGGTGTGACACCGCTTGTACGTTCTTAATTACACTGCCATTTTGCAGAGGACTTTTCATTGTACAGGTATGATATGTATCCAATTGGATGGCTATAAATGAAGTTTTGGTTAAGACAGAGAATATCACACAGGGGCCAGAGCTGAATACTATGATCTGCCAGGTCCCTGGGAAATGGGAAATGGCAAACCTATTGAAGATGTCACAGCTGAGACCAGGAACTGTAATCTTTTGGGTCAAACATTTTCTCATGATTGCTGTTTCAAATATCTTGATTAAGTAAATATCCCAAAGTGCATCCTAATGTAATTAAATTGAATCCTGAGGCAATTTGTTGGTGGGGTGCACTGGGCTTTTGTGAACTAGCTTTGCAAAGAAAATCCCAAGAGAACTCACCAAACACTATCCCTGGGTTTCAGTTTCTCATACCTTTTCAGTGGCTTCTGTTATAATTTGGATGCTCCACCGGGTGCATGTCCAACGGCAGCGCTGGTTTTCCGGGCTGACAGGAAGCACGTGTGTCACGGAGGGCGTCGGCTAACTGCAGGGGGCGTGTCCTGTGTTGCAGACAGCAGCGCCAGCATCGTTGCCCGGAGACGGCGGTTCAGCCAGTCGGCGCAGGAGTTCTACCAGCTGGCGGTGGCGGTGTCGGACGGCGGCGAGCCGGCACTGAGCAGCACGGGCACGTTGACCCTGAGAGTGTGCGCCTGCGGGCGTGGCAGGGCCGCCCGCACCTGCCGGGCCGAGGCCTTCCTGTCCGCCGCGGGGCTGAGCACCGGCGCCCTCATCGCCATCCTCCTCTGCATCGTCATCCTGCTGGGTAAGCCCCGCCCCCGTCCCGTCTCCGCCCACAGCACCCCGAAACACGCTGTCCCGGGGTCCCCCCACCCCAAAGAGCACCGAAATGCATGGTCCCGGGGTCCAGGGGGGTAAAGTGTGTGGTGCAGGCATAAGAGATAATCTGCTAACACTTTACAGTAGGCTGCACTGTTCCAGTGTAGTTACATTGTAGTTACATTGTAACAAGAGGGTAACTCCATGCCATTACACATTAATTACACTGTAATTGCTGTAAATAGGTTTCAACAAGTTACATACTATGAGTAAGTCTGTAACAAGAACGTAACTAAATGGAATTAGACAGTGACTACATTGTGATTGTTCCTTTCTGTAACCACGCTGATTTTGTGCAGCTTGATGACAAAAAGTATATGAAATTACATTGTTGGGAAATATAACACTGGTGGAGAGAGGGGGAGCAAGAGAAAGAGGGAGAGAGATTTAGAGAGTAGGATAATTACAAAGATCATGCCTCGCTCAGCAGAGGGTGAGTCAGTGGAAACAGACGCACGCTGTATGCAACAGAAGATAGATTAATAATTCAAAAATTATTGAGAAAAATGTAGCCGATGCAAACAGACACTATTTACTGACAGAATATCAGTGAAGTGGGAGAGAAGAGAGGAGAGGCATGAAGACAGAGAGAGAAAGGTTGGGGTGTGGGGGGGGGGGGATCAGAGATATTTGAGGCCCCCCCAGCCTCTGAGGATCTCTGCCACCCCCCCAGGAGCTGACAGATGTGCCCTCTTTTTCGGGTCCCATAACCCTCTTACCTGGTCTATGAGCAGAGACAAGAGAGAGCAGAGAGGGGAGGAGAGAAAGAGAGATCAAAGAGCAGGGAGAGAGGGAGAGAGAGGGAGGGAGGGAGAGACAGAGAGAGAGAGAGAGAGAGAGAGAGAGACAGACAGAGAGAGAGGGAGAGAGAGGGAGAGAGAGGGAGAGTGAGAGAGAGAGAGAGAGGGAAAGAGAGAGAGACAGAGAGAGAGGGAGGGGGAGAGAGAGGGTCTGTCTCTGACTGTTATTCATCAGTGATTCCCCTCTCTTTGTTTTTTTGTATTGGGTAATATTCTTTGGCAATATGTACAGAATGTGTTTCATGCCAGTAAGGCAAATTGAATTGAATTAAATTGAAAGAGAGAAAATGAGAGGGAGGTGGAGGGGTGTGGGGGGGCAGGCAGGGAGGAGCATATCTGTGATTGAAAGAGTGCTGAGTGTCTGTCTGTGGAGATTTGATGCGTTCTCATTTCAGCCATTGAACGGCATCTAACAGAGGCTCCCAGAAGCTCTGTTTATCTGGATCCACTCCATCCGTATTTCAGCCGAGCGAGATCAGACAGGGGAGGGGGGAAGAAAAGAAAAAGAGGAAAAAAATGTCACCCTTGGACGATTCCCCATCTACAATGATTTAGATGTTACGGGGAGGAACTCTCACTGCTGCTAAGAGAAATTTCTCACTTCCTGTGTGTCAAAACCAGTTTTCACCCCAGAACTCACAGAGAGAGGACTCAGAAAAAGAGGAGGATTATATTATTTATTCATTCACCTCTGTTTTTTTCCCATTTCTTTTCACCCCCAGTTTCCCGAGATCATTCTACAGTATATGATGTGGAAACATCATAAACTAACGCTCAAAGCAGACTGCTGGTTAAAAAAAGGTGACAGGTATTTCCAGCAGATATTCAGCTGTGTGACCTTGCTGTATTATCTCTAATGACTTCAGCTATAACACATCTCTTGCTAAAATCTTTCATACAGCCCCTTTGCATCCCACCTCAGTTAGTATCCTAACATCCAGTTGCGTCTTTCACAAAACCATCTGTCACAGAGGAGACTCAGCTGAGACCTCCTCTTCAGACAGTGATTATTATTATTATTATTATTATTATTATTATTATCATGTCTCTTCCAGCATGCCAGTCCAGTCTGCTTTCTTGTTAAACACAGCTAGTGAACTAGCCAGAAACTGGAGTCATATTCTTCAAGGTATCTGCTGTTTGCAGCGGTGTGATGTGAAAAAATATTAATACAGATTTAGTTATTTATATATTTTCCAGCAGACATATGCTAGCATAAACCAAATTCATCATAAGCAATCAGATTGGGAAAAAGGCATATTTTAATGTTGAGTCTCATTTTAAAAAGGGTCTGGGAAACTCCTGATCAATGCAGTCCATTCTTCCAGGGGAAAGTGCATTTGAGAAACCGCGTGAAAATGGTGAAAAATGCGGTTATCAGCCTATGCAGCATCAGTGGGGGTAACCTATAAAAACACATTATGTGAGTGAATGAGTCAGATTGCTGAGGGAGAGGGGGATTGTTAGAGACTGGGCCCTCTCCCCTCCCTGCGCTCCATCGCATTATTGCAGAGGACTCAAAAATAAAAGAGCATTCTGTCAATGGAAACTGAATTGGCGATTCTCAGAAAAAAAGAGCTCTTAAATTATTCCCTTCCATCAAATAAATGGGGTTGGATCTTTTGAGGAATTATTACTGGCCTTTCCCAGAGGAGGGGGGTTTGGTGGTGGGGGGGGGGGGGGGGTGGAGGGTTGGCGTGGTTCACTCCTGGTGGTTTAATGTGTTTGAATAAAAGCATGTGGCGCATGTGGCACATGTTGACCTTTTTCATTCAAATTTCTTGAAGGCTAAAATCAAAAAGCAAACAGGTTGTTAATGGACCAAAGGTTTTTTTTTGGGTGCGTGCGTGCGTGTGTGCGTGCGTGCGTGCGTGCGTGCGTGCAGGTGTGTGCCCTTGTGAGTGTGTGTGTGTGTGTGTCTATGTGTGCACATGTATGTGTGTTTGTGGTGTTTGCGTATGTGGTGCAATGTGTGTGCACATACACGCAACATGCATGTGCGAGTGAGTGGCATTGCTGTGTGGCACTGTGTGTGTGTTTTTGTGTGACAATGTGTCAGAGAGACTAGAGAACGGCAACACTACTGCTAGAAGCAGATAAACTGGCCTTTCTTTGCAGTGCACACCCCAAAGCAGCGGTGTTTGTGTGTGAGTGAGTGAGTGTGTGATCCTGGCATTCACCATCACTGAGTCCTGGCCACTGAGCTCCTAAAGGAGCCCTCTGAGAGCAGCACTGAATAGTTGCCACTCAGGGGTTATTATGGCAGCTACAGGAGTTAGGATGTGTGACGGCTCCATTCGTCTCACTGCTCACCTGACCGATCCCCTGACTGTTCGCATGACCACTCCCCTGACTGCTACCCTGACTGCTCCCCTGAATGCTCCCCTGACTGTTCGCATGACGGCTGGCCTGACCGCTCGCCTGACCACTACCCTGACCGCTCCCCTGAACACTGGCCTGGCCGCTCCCCTGACCGATCCCCTGACTGTTCGCATGACCACTCCCCTGACTGCTACCCTGACTGCTACCCTGACTGCTCCCCTGAATGCTCCCCTGACTGTTCGCATGACCGCTGGCCTGACCGCTCCCCTGACTGTTCGCATGACCGCTGGCCTGACCACTCCCCTGACTGTCCGCATGACCGCTGGCCTGACCGCTCGCCTGACCACTGGCCTGACCGCTCCCCTGACTGTCCACATGATCGCTGGCCTGACTGCTGGCCTGACCGCTGGTTTCCCGCCCTCTCTCCGCAGCCATCGTGGTGCTGTTCATCAACCTCCGCAGCAAGAAGGGGAAGAAGGAGCCGCTGATCATCTCTGAGGAGGACGTGCGGGAGAACGTGGTCACCTACGACGACGAGGGCGGTGGCGAGGAGGACACCGAGGCCTTCGACATCACCGCCCTGCGGAACCCGGCGGCCGCCGAGGAGATGAAGCTGCGCAGGGACGTGCGGCCTGAGGCGCGGCGAGCAGCGCCCCCTGGTGGCCGGAGGAGCTGGAGCCCCTCCCGGGCAGCGCTGGACGACGCGGAAGTGTGTGACATCATCAGGCGGAGACTGGCGGACGCGGACGGGGACACCAGCGTCCCGCCCTACGACTCGCTGCAGACGTATGCATACGAGGGCCGGGGCTCGCCCGCGGGGTCCGTCAGCTCGCTGGACACGCCCACGGGGCACTCTGAACTGGACCCCAGCGAAGTGGACGACTGGGGTCCCGCCTTCCTCAAACTGGCCGAACTCGTTGGGGAGACCGAGTCGGAGCCGACCGCCTAGCGAGCGTCGCTCAACAGACAAACGAACAAACAAACAGTCTCTCCCCCTTTCCTCCTCCAACGTTTAATAATAAAATGTAAAAAAAAAAGGAAAAATCTTTTGAAGCAGCCCAGCTGCTCACTTCTACTGCTGAGTCAGCCCTTTCTACCCCTTTCTGCAAGCGGAGGACAGCTGTCTGGTTTTGGAAAAATAAACACAAAAAGTAAAAATGCAGAAAAAAAGGAAAATATTTTCCCTGGTGTATATTTTTTATCGCTTAATAAAGTCCGTAATTCCAATTTAGTGAATATGTGATATGAATTTTAACCTGTGAAACCCCCCCCCCCCCGTTTTTTTTTTTTCTTTGGCAAAAATTTACATGACAGAAAAGCACAAGTTTCATTACTAATTGCTTGAAGTTATTAATTTTTTTTGTGATGCATTACTGGAATTTACTTTGGCACCCAGACAAAGCCAACAAGCCCTGCAGAGTGGATGATATTAACCTTAAATCATTACTCACACGATCACATTGCACACATATTTTTAAGTCAGAGAGAACTTCAAAAAGCACCGCAATGCCAAATTTAATGTTTGCTGCTCCAATATTTACAAACGATATGGTTTTCTACTTCGTATTCCCATTGTGAAACCACAAATGGGCTCATTATAATTATCAAGAGCAGACTAGTGTTTTAATTGGATAACAGCAGTATTTGTGAGGAAGATAATTGGATTGAATGCATGGGTGGTCTTATTGTGTTACTTCCCGAAGGCAGATAAATCATCTGTGAGAACGTGTATGCCAGTTCCACTGCGATCACTTCAGCAGAAACTCGTGACCTGTAAAGAGTCAGATTATTTTAACATGCATGATAACGATGGTGACTTCTACTGATTGTTTATACTGCAATTACAATCGACACAAGGTGTCTCACTTCTTAAATCAATATTTTATTTTTAGATTTTTTTATTGGAAATGTTATCCAGTGTTGGTCATGGCACATATAAAATGTTTTTGCATGGAGCTCCGGTTATTTAGGCACAGAGTGTTCCCTTGGATTTATTTTTAAGATAACGCTTCACATTAATTTGCATATTTTCCATGTACACCAGTGTAGTTACACTGTCATTAATTTGGGAACAAGAGTGTAACTGCACACTATAACACATTGTAATTGTTATTTATAGGGCTCAACAACTTAGTTAGGTACTGAAAATAATTATGCAAGTGTGTAGCTGCGTGTCATCACAAAGTTAGTACATTGTAATTGTTAGTACAGTAGAACTATATTGACATAGCGCAAATTAATGTGAAATGTAATTTTTTAAAACGTACAAAGTGTTATGAAGCTGTGGATTGAAAAAAGGAGGATTAGTTTGCTGTATGCTGGAAGAATGGCTTATGGAGTCAGTAGAACTCCACTTATTATGAGGTCACTGTCAGAGATGGATCTGCCTTTCCTTTTCTGATTTCTGTGTGGACAACATGATTCATTAATGAGACTGGAAAGAGGTTTGACCTGTTAACCTGCACCATGCGGAGCATTTTGTGTTGTGATGATTTTAGGGGTTCTCGTCTTTTTAATCTGACATGCACTTTCCCATAGCATTGATGAAATGACAGAATAACCAAAACTGAAAACTAACCCCTCTCATTCCAGTACACTTTTGTGTTGTTTTTTTAGAGCAGTGTGTGCATTCTCCTTTGCACGATGCCAGCATTTAAAGTCTGAAGTGAGACACTGGCAGTAAGCCAAAAGACCTGCACCTCCACTACCTGCCCGGGCTGAGTTAACCAGCGATGCAAGACTAGTGAGTAAGTTTACTCCCGGAGACTGACGATCATGCACAGGTAGGTAGCACGTCATATGGCTTTCGGTGCCAAATTCTTCTGATGTCTTTCTTCACCTGTTTATTACCTGTGTGTATTTGTGTGTGTGAGGGAAGGGGGGGGGACTTTTCCCTTTTATGACAGCAGGTCTGTGGTGTGCATCGGTTCACACCTGGATAATTTCATTACAGGTGAGGACAGTGATATTTAAGAGCTGCATCACTCGCTTCTCATATGTTTGAAATGCACGCACAAGATCAATAGTGATATCCCTGCAGCATCCTAAACTTATATTACAAACTGACATGTTCATATACATACAGTGTATATATATATATATATATATATATATATATATATATATATATATATATATATATATACACACACTGTATATATATGAACTGTGTATATATGAACTGTGTATATATATGAACTGTGTATATATATAATATACACACACACACACTGTACATGTTTAGTGTTCACTTTACACTTCTGCTCTGATTACAGGGAGACAGGGAGGGATGGATAGATAGATAGAATGTCATTTATTTTACATGTGTATTTCATTGATTGTATTCTCCAGTGCCACTTCAGGGGATTGGAACTATGCTCACTCATGCATGTTCGTGTCCACAGCCTGGATATCAGAAGCACTCAAAGCGAGACTCAGTCCTGCCCTATAGGTATTAATGGTGGATCAGCACTTTGGGGAAGTGGGCTGTTGCCTAGCAATAGGAAGATTTCAGAGGGGGAGGCAGCAATGTGCTGGAGAGGAGAAGCGTGGGGCTGGTAACATAAAGGTTACGGGTTCGATTCTCCTGCAGACTGTTGCTGTTGGATCCCTGGTCAGGGTACCTCATCCGAATTACCTGAGTGAATATTCACAATTCAGTATTCAATATGCAGAAAGTCGGTATAGTCATTTACAGTCTAAACTGTAACTGCTGTGCAGTTGGGAGGGCTATCGTCATTTCTGACGGGGAGCGCCGCCGCCTTCACCTGTGACGAGTTTGCTCTCATGCAGCATCGGCTCGTGGATGGAACGCAGGCGCCTCACAGTGAAGGTAAGGTCACCACACGCAGCAGAGATCCTCCAACAGGTGCCCGAACCAATCATCTCCTCAGATCGAGCAGATGTGACTGTACTCCCGGAGTGTTTGAAAACTCAAACCCAAACAGCGAGAAACCCAGCTTCAGAACTGAATGCGATTTTGGTGGAAAACACCGGCACGTTTATCAGCCTTGGTCACCTGCCTCAGAGAGACATGTGTTTGACATACAGACACACCCGTCTCCGGCCTGGGTTGGGTGTCATTCTTGTACGTGGATTATGTATTATGCGTCCTCTTGTGTTATGTTTCCTTGCGTGACTCTTTTCCATTAGACTACACAGTGCGTAACAGCCATATAAATGCCCTGAGGCCGTTTTTTTCCCGAACGGGTCCTGCAGTTTCAACCCCTGTCTCCACCATCATATCAACAAGGGGACCGGAGTAATAAAGGGCCAATAAAAACGGTCATAATCCTCGCAGCGCTGAATTATTCATGGCATGTCATTGGCCGGTGGCGTTCTCCTGGGTATATTTACACATTCCCATTCGCTCTGTGGGAGCGCAAATGGGCATAACTGTGCAGGAGGTTACTGTGTTTACAGACCAGCCAGAGGTTCTCGTCTTAATTATTACTGCCTTTACCCCTGTGGTTTGCATTTAGTACGTGTGAGTAATCACTGTGATAAAGATTAGGCAGTTGATCTTCACCTTTTACCTTTTCATTAATGATTTGTTTGGGATCTGCGTTATTTTCTGTTGCTAGTGGTTGCATGTTTAAACTCCAGTATGTTCAGGGCACACGTGTGGTAAATGGGTTGGAGGGATAGAAACGGCTCTCTCAGGGGAAACTGCCAAAGAGAACGTAAGATGCGCGGCCTCTGTAAAGTCAGCCTATGCTAACGTTAAGGCGGTAATCTCAATATCAATACTAATTTCAATCAAGTGCGTTTGCATGATTCACATGCAATCCTGTCGTCAGAGAGCGAGGGCGTGGAAGAGGTCATCTGTGTATCGTATGTCATTGCTATTTCGTTTGTGTAGAGCTGATGCGTGAGACAACGCAGCGGTAGTAGCAGTTTATTGATCCAAATGTAGCCGTTCCAAGTGGGGATATTCAGCTTTGTGCTTGTGCCACTAATGCATAATTTAATGTATCTGGCACACTGAGGGTGTGGCAGTCTGGCCTCTGTGGGCTGTGTGATGGCGGTTTGTGGTGGTGTAAGCCGGGTGGGTCCGGCGTGCTCACGCAGGGCGCGGGGACCACAGTCTGTTATTAGGGCTGTATTAACCACGGTTGGGTGTCGTGTGTGCAGAGGCATGTCGCAGTGATGTATGATGTGCAATAATTGTGCGTCTGGAAGGAGGAGATCCGTGAGAGAGATGTGAGAGATGTGTGATCCATTACTGTGTAATTGCTGACGGTCTGTGAAGTGTCACCCCTGAGGGAGGGGATTCTGTGCGGCAAGGACAGGGGGTATGTGTGTGTGTGTGTGTGTGTGTGTGTGTGTGTGTGTGTGTGTGTGTGTGTGTGTGTGTGTGCGTGCGTGCATGAGTGTGTGTGCATGCGAATTGTGTGTGTGTAAAGTTAAGCACTGCCTGTCCAGGTAGACGTGGGGTTTCCAACCGAGTTTCCAGTTACACACTGTAATTCCAACCTTTGGAATGCTACAATGAAATTTCGATTTCAGTTTCCAAATGAAACACTGTACCTGATCCTAAACGGCCTTTTTTGTGCAGTGAGATTTATGCCAGGAGTCTCAGCATCGGAGATCACAAACTGCAAGCGAAAAGCCCTCCTGCTGCCTACTGGGACCTCATCTCAGACTGCATGCATTCACTCCAGAGCAGAATGCTTTCACAAACTGAGCAGCTTTGTAAGCCGTCTGAGAATTAGTCTGTGCTGCACAGTATGGACAGTGCTTAAAGTGTAAATTGCAATCTGTGAATTTATTTGGACCTTAAAATTGTGTTGCCAATGTCGGTAATATCAGTCGGAGTTCTGAAATCAAGATTAATAAATTAGTTAAATATAATATCTGATTTAAAAGTATGTTTTTCTTATGATGATGTCATTTTTATATTATTACTGTTATTAGTAATAGCAGTCTCTTATCCAGGATTTACAATGTTACCAATACATATATAGAGGTGCAGTTTAGTCCGTTTGCAGCTCTGTATGAAACATCGAAAGTAACGTTTAAAACAATAAAACTGGGGGGTGGCTGTGGACCATTTACAACTGAACTGGCCATTTGTGATTTTGTGTCAAAAGTAAGACATGAAAACAAACAAATTCAAAGCTGGAAATGAGCAAACTCTGCATTATGCATAAGTGGAAATGAGACAAAATGATTGTGTCATATGGCTTTAGAAACTAAAATCATGTCCTCATAGTGGTGTGCAACTTAGCATATTGTTGCTCATACTGATGGTGATTAACAATGAAGAACTGGCTGGCACGACCCTCCTACGGCATAGTCAAACATTATCCAAAGATCACATGTGACCTGTTCAAATCCTCTCGAGTGCCTTATTCTCGTAATGAGTGTCTACCTTTATGTAATCATTCATAACACTCCTCTCCCACTTAAGTACTGTACAGCTTGCACACTACACAAAAAAAAAACATCCCGCATAAATATTAATTTCTCTCAGCGGAATTCCTGTCTCATCATGAGACTGATCAGGAGGAACGTGCCCCGCGGTTCACCTGTCCCTCACGAACCCTGGAACACCGCCTCTGCCATTTCCCATGGGGTCCCGCTCAAATCCGAAACCCGACAGTGCTCGCCGTGAACACTGCCTCTCCCTCCTGGACAAAGACTCATTTTTTCAGAGGAGGAAGCTGAGTTTCTGTGTTAGTGCGGTGGGGAAGAGGAAGTGGAGTTTCTGCATTAGTGCGGTGGGGGGAGGAAGCTGGGTTTCTGTGTTAGTGCGGTGGGGGGAGGAAGCTGGGTTTCTGTGTTAGTGCGGTGGGGGGAGGAAGCTGGGTTTCTGCGTTAGTGCGGTGGGGAAGAGGAAGTGGAGTTTCTGCGTTAGTGCGGTGGGGGGAGGAAGCTGGGTTTCTGTGTTAGTGCGGTGGGGGGAGGAAGCTGGGTTTCTGTGTTAGTGCGGTGGGGAAGAGGAAGTGGAGTTTCTGCATTAGTGCGGTGGGGGGAGGAAGCTGGGTTTCTGCGTTAGTGCGGTGGGGGGAGGAAGCTGGGTTTCTGCGTTAGTGCGGTGGGGAAGAGGAAGCTGGGTTTCTGTGTTAGTGCGGTGGGGAAGAGGAAGTGGAGTTTCTGCATTAGTGCGGTGGGGGGAGGAAGCTGGGTTTCTGTGTTAGTGCGGTGGGGGGAGGAAGCTGGGTTTCTGTGTTAGTGCGGTGGGGGGAGGAAGCTGGGTTTCTGCGTTAGTGCGGTGGGGGGAGGAAGCTGGGTTTCTGTGTTAGTGCGGTGGGGAAGAGGAAGTGGAGTTTCTGCATTAGTGCGGTGGGGGGAGGAAGCTGGGTTTCTGTGTTAGTGCGGTGGGGGGAGGAAGCTGGGTTTCTGTGTTAGTGCGGTGGGGGGAGGAAGCTGGGTTTCTGCGTTAGTGCGGTGGGGAAGAGGAAGTGGAGTTTCTGCGTTAGTGCGGTGGGGAAGAGGAAGTGGAGTTTCTGTGTTAGTGCGGTGGGGGGAGGAAGCTGGGTTTCTGTGTTAGTGCGGTGGGGGGAGGAAGTGGAGTTTCTGCGTTAGTGCGGTGGGGGGAGGAAGCTGGGTTTCTGCGTTAGTGCGGTGGGGAAGAGGAAGCTGGGTTTCTGCGTTAGTGCGGTGGGGGGAGGAAGCTGGGTTTCTGCGTTAGTGCGGTGGGGAAGAGGAAGCTGGGTTTCTGCGTTAGTGCGGTGGGGGGAGGAAGCTGGGTTTCTGCGTTACTGCGGTGGGGAAGAGGAAGTGGAGTTTCTGTGTTAGTGCGGTGGGGAAGAGGAAGCTGGGTTTCTGCATTTCTTTTAGTGTGGCCCAATATAAATCCCTTGTGCCACTTTGAGTCCTTTCCTGAGAAGGTTCTATTTTAAACTTCCTCTGAAATTCCAAGCATTTTACTCATGCTCACCCAAGGTAAATTATTCATTCACCTGTAGTGATTTCACATTTATGATTTTATGTAGGTATAGGCGCGCACACACACACGTACAAAGGAGAAGTCTTTTTAAAAGCACACAGGTTTACATTGTACAAAGTAGGTGGTTGTTCTAAATGCGGTTAATTGTTTGGCTCGGTTCGTCAGACACAAATCCTGTTGCAAAGTGAGAAACAAAAGATGAGGATTACAGTTTGGATAATGTGACAGCAAATTCTTTGTTCAAAGCAAGCCTTTTTACTCCAATAAAAGGCCTTACACAGTGTGAAGCAAGACATTGTATATACATTACTCTACTATGGTTACAACCATGTACTCTGGTATGCAATGTAAGAAATGAGAAATACTAAAGATGACTTGCTACTTTTAGATCTGACTGGATCATTGGCATGCCTCATATATATCTTCAGATGTTATCCAGGATAATGTAAATATCTTGCATTTTTTGATATCAATTTATATATCTGTATATTCACTGAAACAACTCAAGATGGATATCCCCTTTGGCCAAGGGTGCAAATGGCAATGCCCAAACTAAGATTAAAACCTGAAACCTGATTAGCAGTTCCCATTCTCCAAGACCATTTACTGTCCTATAAGGACAGGACAGGGGTAGTTGCATTAATCTGAGGTGGGTTGAATTGTAACAGTGATGTTTGAAACCTAATATAAAACACAGTGGCCCAGTGAAGCATATGAATGAAATCAAATGTGTCCTGAAACGGAGCCCTGTGGGACACCAACCAAATCACATTATAAAGGTCTATGATGTGATTGAGAGGGAGCACTGGGCCCAGAGTAATAGCAGATACTGACAACATTCCCTAAATAAATACTGTCAACGCCTGTGAACCAATGCTCTGGCAATAAAATGGCCTATAACAAGTACAGAATTAAAGGTAAAAAGGGAAAATCATGTTTTTTAAATTGTTCTGAAACACCGCACTGACTCTTATACAATGTTTTTTTTTTCCATTTAGTCAGTGAATAAGTGAATAAAATGTACAGAAAAGAGAAAAGTCAGGCAGATAGGGGAGCACAGTTCCACACGGATTCCTTTTCTTTACAACATTTACGTTACATATCTAGTCAAACATTCACTGAGCCAAACGGTGTAACCTTTATGCCTGGGATTCGGAGAGTCAGATACTGTAGGCACTGTGAAGGAGAATGGGGCACAGGGGGGCGCGGGGGGGCAGCTGTACAGGTGTGGCTTTGTTCTTTTTTCTTCTTTTATCTTTCATTCTCTGTTTTTCTTTATTCTTACACTGTCAGCCTAACTGATCCTAACAGATCCTTTTTATATATCAGTAAATATGATACTTTAATAAAGGGGAAAGGGCTTATTATAAAATCATACTAGTAATTTGGCAGTAAGTGTATATGCATAATATACATACATACACCGGTGCATGCATTGTTTTCATGATAATATGACATAGATACGTTAAATATGACTTTGTAATTTTTTGTAAATGTATTATGACATGATATGACTGTAATTTACAATAATATTAAACTTCACCAAAAAAGAGAACTGATTGCTTAAGAGAACATGTCAGGATGGGACCGTAAAAACCGCTCTGCCACATTTCTAATTAGGATACATCATGGAGCATGACCACCCCAACGAACCGCTAAAGAGAAAAGTGTAATATATTATTTTATCATAGCCTGATGAGTTTTTATATATGACCTCCGTGGCCCACTTCACCACCTCGTATTAGCAGACAGTAAAATGGAGCACTTAAATAGCCAGAATTCCATGAAGCAAAATTACATGACCTGGCTACATAAAGCAGGATCTTATTCAAACTGGAAATAAATGGCCAGTGACCAAATCAATGAGGTAGTTTTTTTTTCTCTCTCTCTCTCTCTGTATATAAATATGATAATGTTACACCGGTGTGAGAGACTGCACTCCTGCAGTGCCCAAATCTCTTTAAAAGTGGTTTACTTTGGCAGGGAGAGCCAGACAGAGGCAGGGAAAGCACACAAGTAGGTAGAAGATGCTGCAGTTATAGGGTTTGCATTTCAGAGTCAATGTATTTTGCTAATTAAATTGCTCCTTCAGGGGAGAAAGAAACAGAATATGAATATTTCAGAATGTAACTCTAACTACAAACTAAACTAAACTAAATCCAAGTCTTTTACTTCCCCCTTTGCTGGCTTTAATGTTTTTTTTTTTCTTCTTCTTTTTGAATTTGAGCTTAAAAGGACTTTTATCTCACGAAATTGGCTTTTTAGAACGTGTTTACATGGGTTTTTATTTAAACTAATTGGATGTAAGTTTTTTTCTACAGACAGAAGAATATAAGTGTGTGTATATATATATATATATTTATACACACACACACACACACACACACACACACACACACAGTATATTCTGATGTGTTTAATGGTGGGGAGGCAATAACGTTTTTATATAAGCTGAATTTGGGTCCATACCGATTCAAGGCATGATCATACACTGGCAGCTGCCGGAGTTTTGCATTTGCTCAGCTGGTCTCTCTCAGGAGCAGAAGTCATGAGAAATGCATATATCCAAGAAAAAGTAGAACTATGCTTTTAAAAAGCTTGCTTTTCTAAGGGAGCCTATTACCCCCATCCGCCTCCCTCCTCCAGAAATCTAATAAATGCAATGAAATCATTGTGTCTCCGGTATAAAAATAATAAAATCTACTCACCAGCTGCAAGTGGACAAGTGTGATTAACTTAGCAAGAACTGTGAGTGAAACGAAAGAAATGCTATTATGAGTAAGTGCAGGTCAAGTACTGTAGTTCCTAATGAAAAGAAGACTTTCAGTCATCAGAAACTGTTCCAGGAAATCAACCCTTACATGCAGGGCAGGACAGATTGTCCTCTTCAGGAAATGGCACTGTGGCTCCTGGCCAATAAGGAGTCTTTCTGTGGAGGTGCCGACTGGTCTGGGGTCAGCAAAGGCAGCTTGCTTTATGTTCTTCAGTTGTTGGGGTGACGAATGTGATAGCGGAACATTAAGACATCAGCCATCTCCAGACTACTCAACCCCCCCCCACAGAATTCCACAGAAAGACTGGCTTCCACAATATACAGATGGGATTCACATTCCAGCAAAGAGGAGGAATTCCAGCATTAGAAGGAAGGGGCAGGCCAGTGCAGGATAGCCATTTAAAATTCACACACACACACACACACACACACAGGCAATGCAGCATACCATGGCAGGTTGCACACCTTTCCAGAAAAACCTCACCCTGAAAGGTTCCATCTTACGTGATTTTGGTTCGTCCTCTGGACGCCCGTCTCCCTCCTCCACGCAGGGGTAATGAGCACCTCCCTGAGAGGCTGAGTGGAAGTTCAGCAACGTGTGGAGCTGTGTGAGGGTGAGCATGGACCCGGCCTTTGGTCTGCTGATGTGGGAGCAGAGGGAGCCGCAGTGATGGGGCACTAGTGAGGAAAACGTCCCGTGGAGCTGCAGGTGTGCAAATGCCACTCATTTCCATGTGTGAGTGCTGATCCAAACAATAGTAGTTATTGAGATCGTGGTGAAATATTGTTAAAAATCATTAGTACATTACTGGCGTTTTTCCAAAGTTACAGGGTTTTCCAATGTTATCCATTTATACAGCTGGATATTTACTGAGCCAGCTGTGGGTTACGTACCTTGCCCGAGGGCAGTGCCCCCTTGGGGAGTTGAACCAGCAACTTTTCGGTTATGAGTCCCCCTCCTTAACTACTATGCTACACTGCCGCCCAAGTGTAAAATGTCACCTGTCACATACAGACACCCTAAATCTGCATTGCGTTCTGTGATTACCTGGTAAAGTAACAGAGTGTGAGGCCTGTGACTCCGGGCCCTTAGCCATGCATGCTGTGAGGCAGACAGGTTCCTGAAGACTTGCTGTTAGTTCTGCTTCTGTTGGCTTTGCTCAGAAATCCCCCTGAGTCCATTACTGGACTCATTCATGTGCAGGGCCTCTCTGCAGGTGAGCCGAGGTCACTGGCTTCCAGTGATCGCTGCAGGGAAGAGCACAGTGATCATGTGACACTCACATCTATGACGGCCGTGATCTAGGTCACGGCATCCGTGTGTGGGGGTAACTGCCCCAAATACATGCAAAATGAATGAATTAATTAATAAACAAATCTTTTTTTTTTCTTCTTGAAATGCAAAAATCTGATTTCCAGAACAAGAAAACAAAAGCTTGCACCCCCCCCCCAGGTATTTCTTTTCTTTTTGAAGACTCACTGTTTTATTTACCAGTGGGGCCATGCTTTTCTTTTCTTTTCTAAAAAATGTATACATTTTTGATATATCGCTAGGCAAAATACTGTCTGTGATTTAGCAGGATGAACCCAGAATTCTGACACCCATGATATAATGTTGATCAATCATATGTAGTGACAAGTCAATATTTCATATCAATCAATAAATCCTGTAGTTGCATGCATTATTATTATTATTATGCTCTGAATACATGAAGACTGGTTAAGAGAAAATATAATAATGAGAAGAAACATGGACTGGGTCATATTTCATTTTAAGCCTGACTACATTGTGTTTTTTATTTATTCATTTATATGCTTAATTTGCTAGGATTACATGAAAAACTCAAAAATGATTACCATTTGGCCCTCAAGTATACAGAATAACTCCTACTTTAGAGATTCATAGTCAGGAACTCAGCGTTCGAGCTCTAATTGGGGATTAGTGAAGATTGCTTGGCTGATTTTTTTATTTCCCAGTTTCTGTCATAACAAAGAGACACACATTTTCAGACAAAAGCGTGAGACATAAATGTATCATGAATATGTAGTTTATTCAAATCGATCACAAATAGATGTATCAGCCCACATCACTGTTCTCTTTTCGGTCAAACACAAGTAAATATATCTTGAGATGAGATGGGAGTGCTCATCTCAGGAGGAGAAAAAGCCCAATCAACTCCCCTTAGCCTTTTATGCCAGTTTGACATTGTGACCTGATTGGCCGGTTGCTGGTCATGGCTTTGTCTCCTTTAATTCCTGTCTTTTTGCCTGATGTTTCCAGTTCACTGAGCATGCATCACTTTGGCCCATGCTGTGTGCCACGCATGCTATTGTAGTAGGATTTATTTTAACCCCCCCTGCTTTGCCCACCTCTGTGTTGTGCTGTGTTACGTTGCTTTGTGTTATGAGATGAGTTTACTCTAAAACTTTTCTGGGATCTTGTGGCCTTTCTTATCACCTCCATGCAGTGGTTCCTGCGTAGAGACCGACTCAACTTGAACCACAGGCCATTACTAACATGTACTGCATTCCCTTGCTCGGCAGTTGAGCTCCAGGAGAAAGGGATTGGGTGATCATCTATCTAGGTAGCTTGGGCTGAATTAGATGAAGAAACCACAAATATTCAATAAAGGTGAGCAACCAGTTTGCGTAGCAATACTGTATAACCGATAAGATACTAATTTACATTTACATTTATTCATTTAGCAGACGCTTTTATCCAAAGCGACTTACATAGGTTACAGTTCTTTACAATGTTATCCATTTATACAGCTGGATATTTACTGAGGCACCAGTGGGTTAAGTACCTTGCCCAAGGGTACAGCAGCAGTGTCCCAGCGGGGATTGAACAGGCAACCTTTCGGTTACGAGTCCTGCTCCTTAACCACTATGCTACACTGCCGCCCACTAATGAGCTACTTGCAATAAAACAAGTGGCTTGCATCTCTTAGAGTGATGTTTGCGGTGGGTAATTGAGTGAGAGCGATACCCTGCTACACTGGTACCTGACAAACTATGCTAGTGTCTGACTCCTGAGCCGCCTTCCTAAAAAATCAGACCCAAAGGCATCAAGGGAGATAAGCAGTCATTTATCTCTGAATGGTGTTTTTAAAATCCATTCTGCATTTCAAAGAGAGCTTAACCAGCTTTTGAAATATGTCATCTGCTCCGCTATAATCATCTGTTTTACAAAAATAATGAACACGCTGTTACAGGTAACTCAATTTCCTGTTTAATTTCAATAGAATTAAAACCCACAGCATGTTTAAATGATTGCAGAACCAATTACAGAATGATTGCTACAACAATGAATGGGTACCAATTTCTTTTTCTTTTCTATTGTAATTACCAAAAAAAATCAACAATATAATTGCTTACTTGGGTTCCAGAATGTAGCCCCAGTCTAACATCTGTTAGTACGAATTGCTGTTTTACATCGAGGACCTGCTATTTTTACCTCAGTTTATTTAGTTAAGTGGATAAGTGCAAAAAAAGAACATTGTGTCATGCTCGTGTCTCACTTACTGCATTCAGGCGTGAAGGTGAAGCATATAAATGAATTTTTTAATGGCTCAGTTCTGTCTGTTGGGATTGCTTAGTGACTGTAAAGATATACAGCGATAAGGTCGCGCATGGCTTTCTGGAAGTCACAGCTGAGGTGACACAGCAGCAGATGCAGGTTTACGTCGAGGTGACCGATGAGCCAGGAAGGGACGATTAGCTTAGCGAACTCCGAACGCAGCGTCATCTGTGCAACTTGGCCCGGTGACTAATTTGTGCAGCCGTCTCTTCTCTGGGCCCGTGTCATCAATGTAGACTGTTTTAAAGATTTTTTAAACCAGGGGTACACAAATTCATAAATACCTCCTGAAACTCAATTTCCTGGTGTGTATGTAAGTGTGCTGGTAATCAAATGTTTATTTTGTTAGCGAAAGGTATTTGCAGTACTGCGTTACCGATAACTGCATGTAGTCTGGACTGTTGAGATGCTATTCCTTTTATGGATTGTTCCCATAACAGTACTAAAGTCAGTGCACTGAAAATTGGAGCAGCTTCGTACTATGTGACAGAATATAGTATGTAATGTTCTTATTATCATTACCTGAAGTAGTCATAGTAATAGCAGTAGTAATATTCCAGTCTGTTTTTTCAACTGATCTGCAGACTGAATGTTCAGCTGATGTGATTTCTATTTAAGCATTTATTAAGGGTGAATATTTATTGTTTCTGTTTCTTTTGTCTCAGAAATGAGTGACAATAAGCATTTCTGTTTATGTATAGACAAACATTAGCATAATTCCCAAAACTTGCCCCAACCAGTTTTTCCAGAATGTGTAGGTATTATTATTATTATTTACTTAAACTGTAGGTATTCTCTTTATTTAGACTGTTGTCTCAGACATTTTTTGATCTCTTGTCTTTGATGACCTTACAGGCAGGTTTAATCATCTCTGACTGCAAGCCTAAGGTGAATTTTAATGATACAAAAGCAATATGCTGCAATACAGAAATGCATATTTCATCTGCCTGGTCATCCGTGGCTGGGGATGTGGATGCAAACTGATAGCAAACGCACATGAATAACCACATTGTTTTTCCAGTTACATGACTGTGCAATGAATTCTGGGAAATGAAATTGTTTCTGACCATAATTTCACTCATGTCTTGTCTTCTCTCTGTGTATAATAATAATAATAATAATAATAATAATAATAATAATAATAATAATGCAAAGGTTTTTCTGTATATAAAAACCCAGGCTTCATTGTTCTGGAAATATTAACCTATTTTGCATTTTGATATCCACTTTTCAGTTTCCGGTTTCATTTGCTCTGCATAGTGTCATTTACATTGCATTAGGTTTACCGTGACGGAAAAGTTTTGCTGTTTCACACTCAGGCAGGACGCAGTAATTAACCTGGGCAAGTGGGATTTCACACCTGCGGAGCTGAAATGCGCTTGCGGAATATACCACAGAATGAAGGTGAAAACTGCTGAGAAAATGAGTCATTAGTGTTTTTTTTTTTTTTTTTTGCTTTGTTTTGTTTTGTTTTTTAACAGTATTTGGCTCATCCCTACAAATGAAGGCCCATTTAAAAACCGTTAACACACTTGCCTAAACAGAATTTCCACTTTGCCAAACAGCCAAATTGTTCACTTTAACAGCCTGTCATAATTCAAATAAACATGCACACAGACACAGGAAAATACAATGCCTACTGGCTGAGAGTCTTAAAACAGTAACTTAGATTGAACAAACTCCAATGTATTATTGTAGAAGTGCATCACTTACATAGTTTGTCAAAGCTTGAACATAAATTTTACAGTTTACAGTTTTATGCAGACTCTATTTTTTTTTTTTCATTTGTTTTATCTCTTTGATTTCCATTTTAATTTTTTTTCATTGGAAAAGGCTTTATAAAGTTATTTATTTAGTGAAGTAACTTCTTTTCGTCGTCTTATTATTATTATCTATTTCCATATTAAATTTCCATATTAAATATCACTAGACAAAGTGCGGATCTCTCTTAGCAGGTGTTTGCTGAGTTTTGTATACTGTAATACTGCATACGTGTCCGTGCCCACGCCCTCCTCTTGCAGCTGTGATAACGCCAGTGTGTCACGCGGTATGGTCTGTATATGTTCTATATGTTCTAAGCGATGCAGTTTTAACCATCTCGCTGTGTGAGCACAGCAGGCGTTGAGCGTGGCGACGGTCTCCGTTCCCCAGCCCAACAGCCTGGGTCAGAACATAAAGAGCGCTGGACTCGGCAGGCGAAACCCAGCTCCCATCTGCCGTGCGGTGCCGGGGAGTGCCAAACGAGCCTCGCTCTGACCCGTAATAGCTGCCGACACCACGCGCCACCAGATGGCACGCCGCTCCTCCCTCTTGCCAAGTGGACGGTGAGGACTTTGCCTCTGGTTGGCTGCAAGGGCCGTTACGGTTTAATTAAGCGGGGTTACATTCATCCTTTGCAGCCTGTCCCCACCTGCAGCAGTGCTGCAGCACAGTCATGAGGCAAAGGGCTCAAGCCCCAAAGGTTGCCAGTTCGACTCCCAGGTGGGACACTGCTGTCATACCCCGCCTGCTTGGTGCTTAACCCACAAATGTCCAGCTGCATGAATGGATAGCACGTTAGCCATGTAAGTCCTTCTGGGTAAGAGCGTCTGCAGGATTGTTTGTGTCCCTAAGAAAGCAATGGACAGCATTTTGATTTGATGAGGTAAAATGCAAATTTGCAAAAAGGCAAGGCAGAGGCAGGTGGTTTGTGCTAAATCAGCTTTCCTATATGCATTAATGAAATGGGATGTGAAAGTAGTTTTAATAAGTATCAGTGCACTATTTGATTTGATCTTTTAAAAAATGTATCTTTTATCTTCTTTAAAAACGCATTGCATTTTAAATGGTTTTTTGAGTGAATTCTATTCAGTGTCAGTAAAAGCAAATATTACACTTGCTTCAAAAAAAATCTCCATCATCATAAATCAAAATTTTGTTTATAGCATCTATGAAGATATTGAAACCCGCAGTACTTTGAGGGTGTTATTACTGCAGTAATGGCCTTCCATGTGTCTGTTTCAGAGAGGCAGCCAGCGTCTGGCACTGGTGGGATCCAGTCAAACAGACCGCCTAAGCGCTCGTTATCTGCCCTCCCCTCCCCTCCCGGCAGGGATCCCAGCATCCTCCCTGGGCTTTCATGTTCCTGAATGTGAGGCCAGAGCCCGCCCCCCTACGGACACCCCGCACGGTCGTTTTGAAAGAAGAGTACCTCCGCCATCAATCCCCTTCCCTGTGGGCACACCCTCTGAGCTCCCCGCACGAGCGCTGGGGTTCCGTCGGAGCAGACAGGTAGAGTGCACGTCACCTTTGGTTCCTCAGAAACTGCACTCCCAGCCAGTGTCCAGGTGTGGCCTCCGTTTGGCAGGTAAGCGTCAGTAATTAAGTGAGGGATGACCCTTTCAAAGGGGTGATCTGCCAGGCAGTTGATTTTAGTTATCAGCATTTGGCTGATAACAACGGGATTGTATGGATCCACGTGCTGATAACACTCTTTATTCATGTGGCTGAGACCCTGCTGTCTCTGGGAAAGCTGCAACTGCCATGTCATACGTGCAGAAGTTAACACCTGGCAAGCTTAACGGGGAAAAAAAGGGCCTTAAGGTGTTTCATTTACCCAAACAATTCCAAACAGTACGGATATGTGGCTCACATATTTTATATAAGGATCACTCTGATTTTTATGTCTTTGAGGGGCTCCATTACCAGCAGATTGAGAAGTGGCACTGCCTGGCTGGAAATGTTCTCAGGGAGCCAAAGAGCCAGGCTCCAGACAGAATTCCCACAGAGAGAACTGAATTATCAGCTTTGTTCATGAGTATTCATGCCGGAGGGTTTTTTTTTCATGTGTTGTTATTTTATTTCCAGTTTATTTGGAATTTATGTTTGCACAGTATTTATTTTGTGTACCATGGTAGGGATATCACTACCCCCTGCATGGATATTTCTTCAAAGAATAAAGCAACACCCTCCCCCCCCTCGAACAGGGATAGAAAGAGAAACTAAATTCCCCCCATGCACCCATAGATACACACTGTAAACATAGGCAGGGGATAGCGTTTCCTTTATGCTTCTCGGCCTGATTTCCAAACATGTTTGATTTTATGTAAGGGATAGGAGGGGTATGCTGCAGTGGTAAGTTTTAGCAAGGTATTGTATTCCATATTTTGCTTCACAGTATTAATAGTTAATGATGTGTATTTGGCAAAGACTGGGTGTGTGTGTATGCATGCTTGAATGTATGCGTGCATATGTGTGTGCGCGTATGATATCTTTATTTTTGTGAATGCTAAGACGTTGTTGTAAAGTCTGCTTTTGGTATCATACATACTGTAGGGATGACTGTAGGAGTCCGATTCTCAGACGTGTTTGGCTTTAAAGCAGCTGTATTTACGGCACGCTGGTGCAGTCTCTGACACTGCGTGTGTACCCCCCACACCGCAATCTCAGATGACTGCTTGCTTAATAATCGGAGGCTTTAGCAGAAATAAATCACTGACTAAATACAGGCGTGCCAGAAGGACATTATTATTACATTTGACGTATTTCCTGTGGGAATACTTATGTTGTTTGTTTGGTTGTTTTATTTGTTCATCCGGGAAATAAGCTGGAATTCTGTTGAGAGCGCGCTGACCAAGTCTTCGCCCACGGGGAGGGGGAAGCACAGTTAAACGGTAAACTCATCGAACCCCAGTCAGATGGCATTTCAGTGCAGAGCAGTGCGCCTCTTTAACACAAGCACAAGGGTAAGCCAAGGGGCTGAATGTAGTGCCCCGAGATATGTGTGTGGGCACAGGAGTCAAAGCAGTAGTAGTAACACTTAAATTATTATTATTATTATTATTATTATTATTATTATTATTATTAATAGTAGTAGTAGTAGCAGCAGCAGCAGTAATATCAGTAGTGGTATGTTTTTATTAATCTTAATCCATTAATGGCAAAAGAATGCCAAAATATGATGGCTATCTTTGCACCAGCGGTAGCTTTTCTGTGTCACTGTTTAAAAATGTGGCATGAAAATGGGTGCAGAACAAACAGCAGCTTGCTCTCTAACCCAGCGTGTCTCCCCTTTCCCGTCGTGGCCATTTACCCCAGGCTGCAGAGGAAGCCAGGGGGCGGCTCTCACCAAACGAAGAAATGCAGGAATAAATGCAGAAATCAGGAGGGTACGTCACAATTATCTCTACAGATCTACGCGGAGCTTGAAATAAATCTGAAACATTCTGTAAAATAAGTCCATTTGAGAATTACCGCCAGGGTAAGTGTTCAGTTGGGCATACATAAACGCACACAATATTTACAAGTTTATAAAAACATAGTGTACACTGAGCTAAGCTATTTTCCTGTGCTCTACTTTCTCATAGAAAATCCAGGGTGAGTTTTAAAAGGGGGTGTCCAGGACCTGGTGCTGTGGGGAGTTGTTAATTGGTAGTCGCTGGAGTCAGAGGTGGCCAGTCTGTGTCTGCACCTGCAGTGAGAGAGAGAGATCCTCTGCAGTTCTGACTGATATTCAATTACCTCTTTAGCTTCAGTGTATTGTCAATGGTACTCCAACCTCCTTCACACAGTCAACATCCTCCACATTAATCTGATAATGTATGGAAAATTAATTGGTTTTTTTTTGTTGTTGTTGTTTTTTTTTTTTTTAGTAGACAAGTGTGTCCCAGTAAACACGTAAATTAATTAAAATATGTCCATGATTTAAAGACAAGTGCTTATGAGATATGTCCAGATGAGGCTTAGTAAACTACACAATGGCCAAAATGCTGGGTACTGCAATTTGTGGCAACCTCACAGTAATGAGTTTGTTTGTTGTCCAAGGCTTCATTTCCTTATCGTTGCTCTCCTACAGTATTGGACAGATTTGATTTTTTTTTTTTTTCTTTGCATCATCCGAAGGCCTTCAGTAAAACGCCTTCATCCTGAGCTACAACGCAGCCAGCACCTGTGCCTATTCCCTCCGGAAACGGAGGGAAACCCAACACAGTTCCACCCCGCTAACTGAACCCCCGGCCCAAAACGACCACCTTTCTTCCCCTCTCTGCCTGTCTCTCTTTCTCGCTCTTGTTTTGTTTGTGCTAGGAAAGGAGTCCCATCTGATAGCTAATGATGATGATCTCAGCTGTTGACTAACCTCATCAGTGAACCTCCCCACTCCCACACAATCTGTCAGCATAGACCCATTACAATCAGCACTGCTGGATTCTGATTGGGATGCCTGGAACAGACCATTATCGCTGCATATATATATATATATATATATATATATATATATATATATATATATATATATATATATATATATATATATAAGCTTTTTCAGTACAAACCAACACAAAAAGAGCACCAGAATAGTAATGTGTGGAGACAGCATTCAGCAATCAGTTATACTGTGCTTATCTATACAGGCATATGCTCCACACAGAATGGACCATTTATACGGCAGATAAATCTAATTAGAATCATTCAGGGAAAATGAAGACACATGGCTTCAGTTTAATCGCACTAGTTCAGCACAATATTAGCTCTTCAATTGCCTCTTATGTATGTATAATAACTAATCAGTTATAACTGTGTGTACATATGTAACTAATTTTTTTTTACATGGAAGAGCTAACTGAAGAGCAAATAAAAGTGCTACTGTACTAACATTGACAGAACACCCACAAACACACACGCACACTAAAGACATACTTACAAACACATATACATACATACATACATACATAAGTATATATATATATATATATATATATATATATATATATATATATATAAGTACATATATATGTATGTATATATATACATACATATATATGTACTTATATATATATAAGGAGCAGGATTCATAACTGAAACTAGTTTGATTTCCTGCTGGGGTACTACTGTTGTACCTTTGGGCAAAGTACTTAACCTAGGATTGTTTCTGTAAATATCCAGCTGTGTAAGTGGATTAGAAGTAAAAATTGTAACCTATGTAAGTCGCTCTGGATAAGAGCATCTGGTAAATGACAATATGATGTACAGTTGTTAGTGTTATATTGCTGTATTGCTGAATTTGTGAATTTACTGCAGCATATTTTGATATTTACGATAGCACTAGCTACCAGAACGCGGAGGGATTGTCTGATAGCCAAATGCTATCCATCACATCCTGCACGTCCCATAGCTCCTGCAGCTTCCTGCAACTTTGCTGTGCTCTAAAGTATCACCCTCAGCAAGAGCAACTGCAAAGTGACAATACGGCCAGACTGAACCAGGGGATGCTGGCAGGAAGCGGCACATGGAGTCGTGTCAAGAACACTGGTCATTGAACCTGTAGGTCATTGGTTTTTAATCCCGAGTGAGACAAAGTTATCACACCTCTGTTTACCACAGATGTTTGGTTACCCAGCAACTACAGCAGAGGTCCAGCTGCAAAAACAGACTGCAGGGTGTATGAGATCCAACCCCGCGTGTCACAGAGGCTAAGGCCTAGCAAAGCATGTCATTCTCCAAATCCGAGAGAGACGCCGCAATGCCCCGACAGAGAGAGAGTGTGCACGCGAAGATCGGAAGCACTGAGGACCGGAAGGATTTAGCAGACCATCGGTGTCACTCTCACAGCCAGAGAGAGGCCTCGTCCTGCCAGACGCACGCCCATCACAATTTACACCACCGTTTATTCGCAACAAAATAAAAAATACCATCTGAGACGGCGATGCTTCACGGGGAAGCCCTCGGATTGAAGTGCGCTTTTCCCAGACACAGGTCGTACGTCTCTGCCTGTAGACGCAGGCCATCCGTCAGCGTTTACTCTTGGCCTCCAGCAACACGTTAGCGTCTTTTGAAGAGAAGAGAGAGTTATTTCTGGGACTAGCAGGATGCAACACAGTCCCGACTGACGGCTGTTTGTAAAACAACTCATACTGGGCTAGGTTTCTACGTCTCCTTCGCAGTAATTACATAACTGAGAAAGGGGATGCAGTACGGAATTCTAGTTGTGTTCTGTTGCTAGGCACTGTCTATGACAATAACCATATACACGGTGTTGGACCAGGGAACCCGTAGGGAGGTGATGTTGGCATTTTTAACTGTGAGAGGACAGGGAAACTGGGATCTCCAGGAGTGTAACAATGGACGTGATTTACAGGATCCTGAAACCGTTAAGCTGTATGTTAGGAATAGTGAGGTCCATGCTTGAGCCCCTGTTTGTGGGGTGGCGTATCTCAGTGCTGTGAATCATAGTATGCTTGTCTATTGTCAGAGTGCAGTTAACTGGTGGTAGGGCTTGAATAGTGTTATGCTCACACTCACTGGTCTGGGAGTGTTGTGAGCCTGGTCTGACACCACTGCTCGTTTAACTTGAAAGGATACAGTTATGTTCTGTTGTGCTGGAAGTCGCTCTGGATAAGAGCATCTGCTAAATGCATGTAATGTAATGTAATGCAATGTAATGTAATGTGAGTCTGGTGGCTGCGTGCAGAGGCTGGGGAGAGAGAGAGCGCTCTCTGTGGCATGGCCAGCGTGCTGGAGAGAGAGAGAGCGCTCTCTGTGGCATGGCCAGCGTGCTGGAGAAGAGCGCTCTCAGTCCGCCAGGCAAGCGCGGGGTGCTTGTGAGAACATGGCTGCTCATTAGACCTTTGCACTCCGTCTCGCAGGAGTCCCGTCTGACACGGAAACTCGCCCCCCTCCCCACTCACCGCCCGCTGCAGCGCTAAGCCCTGCATCTGTGCTCAAGCTGATTATTATGATGAGTGCTCGGCTCTCTGTGCTTTCCAACACCTGTGCTCTCTCTCACCCAGCGACAGGTCCTCTCTCTCTCCTGCTCTCTCTCACTCACTCACTCTCTGCCACCCTCTCTCTCCTGCTCTCTCTCACTCTCTCTCTCTCTCTGCCACCCTCTCCCTCTCTCTCTCTCTCTCCCCCTCTCTCCCTCTCACTGATTTTCTCCCTCACACTGTCAGTCTCATTATTTGTCTTTCTGTTTCCCACTATCTCTCTCACTCTGTTTTCCATTCTGCGTCTTTCTTTCTCTCCCTCTCCTCATCACCCCTACAGTCATCGTCACGGGAACGGCACTGATATTGGGCATAGCCGAACATGTGGCCACACTGAACCGGGGAGCAAAGATTGAGCTCAATTAGGTAGTTTTTTTAGTTTAATTTTTTTCCACATGAATCATTGATAAGTTTGTGATATTGGGTTGTTCTCAGTGTGATATTAGTGTGTTGAAACAACCCAAATAACTTGTTGGAATCGTGTGTGAGTATGTGTGTGTGTGTACGTGCTGCAGCCTAATTTTCTCAGTCATTTTACAGACATTTTTTTGATCATGTGCCAGCCTGTCACGTATTGAATGAAAAAAAAAACGCTTGGCGAGATATAGAGAAACCACTTGACGAAATACTTTAAAAACTCATCTGCCATCTGTTGCTGTTTTCAAAACACATGAACGAGGAGAGAAAACAGGTGTTGGCGGTGCGGGTGGGGGGAAGGGGGGTGGGCGAGAGGTGGCGAGGAGCGTTTAATGACAAATTCACATTGCATCAATTAATCTACCAGCCGCAAGATCGAAAGAACAGCGGCGCTCACGCATGGATCCGTTCCAGAACGCTAGCTGAAAACGATGCCGTCGCCTCTCAAGGATAAAAAAAAAAAATCAGCATGTCGTGACATTAGGCGGCTGCATTGTGTCAGGAGAGAGGCCCTTTAAAAACGAATTAAGCACAGCAGGGCCTGACTCAGTGTGTATGCATAAATCAAACCCCTCCACGGCGCGATCAGAGGCCCGGACGAGGGAGGCGCTGGCGGTGCTTAACCGCGGTATGAATGTCCCGACATTCAGCCGGTGCTCGGCGCAACCTGCAGCAATAAGCTGGAAGATATGGAGGCGACAGGTGCGCAACAGGCAGCGGTAATACGCTAGGACACGCACCCTTTTTATGTGCAAAAGTCGACGCTCTGCTGCATGAATGAATTAGAATATAATTGGATTAGTATCCTGGAAGGATTTTACTATCCCGTCATTCCCGCTTGGTGGAGCCAGGCCCAGGAGATGAATGAAGATGTATCACGCACTTGGTGCAGATCACCGTGGTTCACTGTATGGTTATAATATAAATCCAAGCCGATCTCATGACCCAAACATCGATATGTCACACTTGAGCAAAGTGAATAGAGCATCGATAAAAGACGTTTTGGGGTTGTATTACATGTAATTATTAGATTTTAGGCATTAAATAATGGAGTATTTAACATGTGATGTCTGCAATGTGAGCTATGCCAGCAGTCTAACTTGTGTGAGGTGATGTAATTGGATAATGAGATTCCAGCACCATACGCGCTGAGAGTGTTCACTAAATGACGTCTAATTGGTTTTAATAGCACATTATTAAAAAGGCATGTTTCAAGATCAAAAAAAAAAAATGTATCTATCTTGTGTGTGGAGAATGTGCTGTCACAGCTGGTAATGTCACTTTAAGTCAAAATCTAACACACAGCAGATCCACTGTGATTGTTCTGAAATTACAGCAGAACACCTGGTCTATTATGTTAGCACATGTGCTAACCATGTGCTAAATAGACTCTAGTGTAATTTTCTCTTGAAATGCTTTACACCCAATGTGTATATCATAATTATCTGTTTTTATCACAATTGGCATCAGCTGTTGGATGCTGTTGCTGTCCTATTAAACAAGAAGAAAATCTTTTTAGATGAAGATTGGATGACTTTGTACAATCTTCTCCAATGTTATTACTAACTTATTTGGACCAAGTCTGTTCTTGTTTTTGAAAAACGTGTCGGTGAAATTGGGGTGAGAGGCTTTTTGTGTGGCAAAACATGGCAATACGCAGGCAATCTGTTTCATCATTATTATTTTTTTCTGATTTTTTTTTTTCTTTTTTCAGCAAGCCAGCTTCATTAATCCCTCAGTCATGAGGAGTGATAGGCCCCGCACGGTCAGAACTCCCTGCGGAATCGTGCACTGTGAGTAATTTCGGGGTGGTTATTTTGAAGTACCCTACAGCAGAGGATAGGAGGTTGGTGTCTGAAGTGCTGTGTGATTAAATGTAACAGGAGATTAAGTGCTGCATTTCCGTTTTAGGAAACAAAATGCTGACACATTTTTCAAAGCTTCAGACGATCACCCCGCCGCGTAACGCGACTGGAAACTGCTCTTAACTTCCCCGGAGTGAAATCACACGTTGAACCTCTTCCGATAGCTCGGTACAGTTAATCAGAGAGATCGGCATTTGCCCCCCCTCCCGGAGATATTTCTACTAATGAAATGCTACGCAAACCGCAAACTCCATTAATCGGATTTTGTCTCCCTCTTCTTTTACCTCAGGCCCATGTGACACTAATGTATATTGGATATTAAATATCATGAGAACCCATAAGTTTACTACATACTTTTTTTTGTTATATATCAGTTTTTGCTCCACTTTTTTGGTGTATACCTTTTGTATCACGAGATGTATCATATTTGCCTCTATCTGTCTGCCTGTCTGCCTGTCCGCATGTCCGTCCGTCTGTGTCTGTTTGTCTTGTGTGGTTCATAAAGATTTAAGAGTAGGATATGAAGTAATTCACATTTCCAGGACAAGTAATTCAGGACATCTTAGGGTTCGGGTAATTCAGACTTCAGTCACATGATAATTAATTATTCATTTGAAGTCCTTTTGTGATGTGTAACTGATTTATGCTATTGATCTGATAGGCAGACAGGGGCAGCACTCCCAGCTTTGACATGTTGTCATATAATTATCATATTATCCATTATTTCTGCCAGATATTCAGGTCAAGTACCCAACTCCAGGGTACTGCAGTAGAGGAACAGCGGATTTGATCCCGCAATCTCCCAGTTAATGTCTGTCTCCCCCTAGGCTGCACAGAATGACTGGGGGAAAAAAAAAAAAAAAAACCTTCCTGTTGACCAAGTCACTGATGCCTGCAGAGAATATCTCCTTCTGATACCACCCTATCCCTCTTATCCGGCTCTGACAGAACCACAGTATCACCATAGAGACATTTTCCATATCTTCCATATTCAGCAAGCGGGACACAGCTACAACACTGACGAGATACTGATTGAAAACCTTTAGCCATGACGGCGCAGGACTCTTCTCAGGGCTGCGCCTGGCTCTGGCCACACTGATGAGTACCTGTTACGATTTCTCTGCACGCTTCCCAGCAATTTCAAATCTTTCTACAAACATATTTCACTTGTAATGCCGGGGTTGTAAAATAATGCATTGGCACGAGACCCCGTGCAGTGCATAATTCAAACTTTATCTTGCCCTCGCTCCTATGAAATGCTCACACGAACACACACACACACACACACACACATACACACACACATTCTTATAAAATATACATTCAAGAGTTATGTGTATGTGCGTGTGTGAGGTGTTGAATGTGTGCATGTGAGCATTTCATATGTGTGATTTGAAGTTTGAATTATGCAAAACACTGCTCTTCATACATTTGCACATCCATGCATATTCTCTCCAGAATTGTCAGCTTGTAGTCTTACAGTATGTTCTGGGTGTTTGTATTCATCGATATTCAGCCATCAATTGACGTCTAAGTTTTCAGTCCCTTTCACATCTTAACTCTTTTTTCATCTTGATTACAATTGTTATTGTATTTTTAAATGCATAAACATATGCTATAAAGTGCTTCATTTTGATAGTTACAATACTTTAAGAAATCATTTACACCATTAGCTATAGCTATTAAAATGTTCCTCAGGTTTGTGGTGTTTTGTGAGTAGGCTCTGGTGTGGAGACACCTGAAGCTAAGAGTGTGCAGGTCTTGCTGCAGCTCCGGGTTTCAGCTTTTCCCAGGGAAAATCGATGAGTGTTTGACAATGAGCCCCAGGGAATGCGGTTGGTTGGATGCATGAAGCACATTTCAAGTTAAAGGTCTTTCAAGGCTGATTAATGGAGAGCCCGTGCTGCTGTAGTAATGGGGTAAAGCACATGACACCCCCCCCCACCCCCACCCCCCCTGTGAGAATGCACAGCAGGAATTGACTCACCTGCTCACATGTAGCCTGTACAGGTGAGATAACAGGAGGGGGTGGGGGTGTCGTGCATATACGTGCACTCGTGCACTGGCTTTGTGCAAAATGGAAGTGCTGAATCCAGGCTCCCTCATCGAACTTTCTTTGCTTTAAAGGTGCATTTTGCAGTTTTCTGCCGCTGTAGGAGGCTTAAATATTTTAAGTGTCCTCTTTTGATATCCCCCTTGCGTGAATCTAGCTCAGTTCTTTCCTCGTAAACCTAGCTAATGTTACATTGTTTTTGTATAATCCCACCCCTAGTGTTCAGCCACTTGCTCTTGCATTCCTCCTGTACCTGACGTGACTGTATATTCATGGATGTGAATATACTGAGTGAGTCACTGTATTGTATTCACGTGGGAGTGGTGTATTCACTTGTAGTGCAATTCCCTGCTGGGGCACTGTTGCTGTACCCTTGGGCAAGGTACTTAGTACCCAGAATTGCCTCAAGTAAATATCCAGTTATACAAATGGATAATATGTACAGACTGTAACCTGTGTAAGTTGTCCACTAAATGACTGTAATGTGTAAGTCTGAGTGTTTAACCCTTTCGCTTGTACAGTCACACCTGTGTGATTAGAACACTAGATTCTAACACTAATATTCTAGTTAACGTTAGCTTTGAGGAAACAGTGATTTAACGTTTCAAAGTATAGCAAATGCGGTGGTGAAAACTATGAGAAGCTTAATAAAGCTAATGAGAACATAAAGAACCACGTATCATAACACACGCACTACATGGCATAAAATAAGTCACGTACGAAAGGGTTAAAGCTCTGGCTTTCACTCCTTAGATGTTTGATGTGTTTTAATTGCTGGTAATAAGACGCCTTTATTGAGAACTTCCCTGGTCTTTGCTCCTTCTCTTAGCCTCTACCTGCCCTGCTTATCAAAGCTGGCTGTATTACTCATTACTGTGGGTTTCATCTTTTCATTGGAAGGATTCTCAAGGAACGCTGAAGAAGCTACCAGCTGAAATCACCTTATAAAAGAGGAGGACATGATATGATATGGTACGCGCCGTTAGTGTAGGAGCACATGATATGATATGGTACGTGTCGTTAGTGTAGGAGCACATGATATGATATGGTACACGTCGTTAGTGTAGGAGCACATGATATGATATGGTACACGTCGTTAGTGTAAGTGTTGAAAATGCCACCTCAAGTCCACCTTAGGTTTACTCACAGAATGAAAGCAGAGGATGACCGGCATGAATCCCCCGGTATGACTTCTGTGGGCCGTATAAGATGCACTCCCGCGACGCAGCACCACTGATCAGAGCCATTCATATCTATAAACTCCCCTCCGAGCCGCTGTCTCTGTGGGAGATTCACTGAGACTGGCAGCTGCCGTCTCTCCGTGTGTGCTCTCTGCTCCGCTGTGTGGAGTTCGACCACCGTTCCTTCACCAGAGAGTCCTCCCCTTCCCTGCACTGGTCTCAATCCCCAACCTGTACCTCTCAAGAAAACACCTGATTCATCAGCCATTTTAAAATCACACCAAAAAAAATCACCTCCTAATACATACAAATTACATTTTTCTCATCCGTATTTTTTCCAGATGCACTAAAGCTATGTCCAACGAGGCCTCCAGTGTGTGCTTCACGTTGGGGTTAATTTAGTCATCCTTCATGTCGAAAAACTGATTTCTTGCAGTGCTGTCATGTTAGTATTGTCTTTTATTCGCTTGGAAGACAGGCGTATCCAGGGTAACCTATACATCCAGCTGTCTCACATTTCACATCCATTCCCAGAGGTGAATATTTACTGAACACATTCAGGTTAAATATCCTGCTCTACAACAAAGCAGCAGCTCCCACCTGGGGCTGAGTCTGCAGTTGGCTCACATGCAGAGTTCCCTCCGTCCACCTATCCTATATATTTTCTTTCTGTTACAGTAAACAATGTCTGAAACATACCCTCATTAACAAAGTTTATTTATTTAATTAGTGTTATTTTTTTTTTTTTATCACAGAGATGTCTGCTGAATTTTTTTTTCCCCACTTGCATTTCCAAAATGCAAATACATGATAACAGCCTGTAGTTTTCGCCTGGCTGTTATTCATTCCATTTTGCCATAGCGCTGGCTAACTTCAGGCCAATGAGTCCATCATCCTTATGCAAACCCTCGTTGAGAGCCCGTGGTTATCGTGTGCCGTTTTTTTTCCCAGGGACTCAATTGAATGTTTATTAAGCCCAAGCGAGGAGCTCATTACGGCTAATTGTCAGTTATGGCGCTGATATTTTGCATGGGGTTTTCAAAGGTCCCCCACAACCTGTCAGAGTAACCTGTACAGAGCCTCAGTCATTAATTTGACAATATCTCCGCGCCTTGAGCAAGGGCTGGCTTTCTCCTGCCGCCTCTTTCACGTAAGGATCACGGCCGTAATGGGAGCTCCAGACCCTTGTTAAACAAAGGCAGGCAGATCAAACAGCAGAGTATAGACAGGTTTCCCCATCAGCTAACCAGCCCCCAATTAGAAAGATTGGTGGGCTGCTAGGAAACGTGGCGGGGGGGGGGGGGGATGGGGGGGGGGGGGGGGATGGGGGGGGAGGTGACCCATTCCGTCAGGTGATGATGTGTCATTCTGATTCTGAGTCGAGAGTGTTTGTCCAAAATTAACACTGCGGCCCACATCTGGCTTTAGGCCTGAGGTGAGAAGAAAGAAGGAGGTTTCGTTAAAAGGCTGGGGCAATTAGAACCCCACCTCATCACTACCACCACCACCTTCGTAATCCGTGTTACAAGTAGAAGGGTGTAGGGTAAGTGCAGTTGAACCGTGAGGCTAGTTAGAGGCAGCATAGGAAACCTGCCTTCAGTCTTCTACATCTTCCTTTTACATATTTTGCATATCCCATCCGCACTTCTAATTTTTATCTTTTTTTGTTGTTCAGCAGACACTCTTATCCAGACTTACAAAGGTTGAGTGCAGAGCGCATCTAATAAAGTGGCATGAAAGACCATGCGTGCTGGAAACAGCTGATGCTCTGTGTGAGCGATCCCAAATCCCTCAGAGCTACAGGAAGCACAGTGTGTGCACGGAGGAGAATTCGGCCTTTGAGCGGTGATCAGAAACAGACTTCCTGTCTCACCGGAGAGCTTGTCAGCGCAGCACAGAAGAGGCCCTCTCGAAGGCCGCCCACACAGGGACAGCCCTGTGGCGACCGGGCAATTCGGAAAAAGCACCGTTAGCGTGTAATCCACAGGGCCTTACACAGACTCTGCGTTGCGTTTCATCCATTCGCAAGGCAGTTCAGGTTAATGAATTTCCTTAGCGTCGCCACCCCAGAGCAGGCGCCTCTCGGGTATTTCAGCACGGATAACGGCCGGTTTGTGCCGACCTGCTTTGGACGTTTGTCCGTCACATTGAAGGCCGGTCCCATGGCGGACGGGCAGGGCCGAGCTCAGGAAACCCAAAGGCCAGAGGACGCTTAACAGGTGAAGTGAAAACAGCAGAGCAGAAATTGAAGGCCGCTGAGCTAGCCACGGCTGCAGCATGGCTAGGAGGTCCAGACAGAGGACAGCGGGACACTGTTCAATCCATTAATCACTGCTCGAGAGAGTGTGCCAACGGCGGCCCCAGTCCTGCTCGGGCACCATCATAGGACTGCTGGTATTGTAATTAGCAGGAAGGGACCTAAGTGGAAACGCTGTGAACCTCAGAGAAAAGCACAACTAATAAACCTTTCAAAGGAATTAATGTCTGTCAGGAAAACGTTCAGTCAACATGTTTGTTGAGATGTCGGTTGTGTGAATCATGGAGGACCGTAATGTGTTTCTTTGTTAATTAGGATTGATTGAGCTGTTAATTAGATGTGCCAATCTTAATTTTACACGTTTCACAGTTCTGTGCGAAGTCCTTTGAGGACAAAATCTGCGGTTGAAAGCGTGTGTGTGCTGGATGGTGGAAAAAAATGAACATGACAATGTGTTTATTAACTGATGAATGATGAGATTATGATGGTGATGGTGGTGATTGGTGCTGAATTTCCTGTTATTTTTGAGAGACCCACTAATTAAGCCTTTATGACTGATTTCTGATGGGAGTATACTGAGGTCAAGAGATCAGCAGGTAATTTCTTCCTGTTCTAGTCTTACCTCTTGCATTCAACAAGCTAACCAGGGAAAGTCTGGCCTCTTTCATAGGCTTTTGGAACTAGTTGCTCAGGGTGTGGCTTTGGCTCATAGACAAAATGGCATGTGTGTGTAACCAAACCCTTATGTTCCCTCAAGATCGCTGCGCTCTCCATCTAGCCTAACCTTAACCCTAACCCTAACCCAACGGGGTTGCTCTTTTCAGACACAATCCCTGTCTACTCGTCCCTCAATGGTGGAATGAACTCCCCGCGGGGGTTAGGACAGCAGAATCACTGGCCATCTTCTGATGCAGACTGAAGACCCAACTCTTCAGACTGCATCTTGGTCCCACCTCAATCCTCACCCCTATCACTTACTACTTCTAGCATTTGATGTTTTTTAAGGGTACTATTGTTATGTATTTTGATTCTGGGTCCTAGGGATTGTTGTATTGTAGTATAGTTGGCTTCTGTCAGATTGCACAGGTTAACTTGTGGTGCTTGAATAGTGTTATGCTCACACTCACTGGTCTGGGGGTGTTGTTCATTTAAATTGAATGGATACACTTGTGTTCTATTGTGCAAGAAGTCACTCTGGATAGGAGCATCTGCTAAATGCATTTAATGTAATGTAATGTAATGTATTGTAATGTAATGTAATGTAACCACAGCTCCTGTATAGGCCTGAGCAGTGAGAAAAGATTCCCATCACGCCGGACACAAGGGTTCTGAAAACTGATTCAATTTTCCTGGACAGCGACCAACCTGAGTGACCTACGGCTGTTAGCTGTCAAGATCACTCTGTATTGAGGGCAAAAGCATCCATCTGAGGTAGGCTCGTACAGCATATAATGCCTTCTCCACCCCTTTCAGAAATGAGGCAGGTTTGAATTTGAGCACAGTGTTTTCTGTTCCGGTATGCGCTGAGAGCCCGCTGTGAGCGCCACCAGGGGTTAAACGTGGACACGAGGTTCTGCTTTTGATGAAAATCTGTTCCGCACAGTTTACTTTTTCTTCCTCTTTGTGTGGAACTGTGAAAACCAAACAATCTGTGAATGTGGTGAGAAGACACCAGGAGCGTGGTGTGATCTCAGATGAACTTAGATAACATTCGCAAAGCTAGCGTAACTTCTGCTGCAGAAGCATGAGCTGATTACACTGAATTTTTAAAAGATTATTATTATTATTATTATTATTATTATTATTATCATTATTAAAGAGAACACAAAAGGAGCCTGCAATACATGTTAAAAATTGATACGTGTGTGGTAGAAGTGTCTTCTATAAAACTAAAAATATAAAACTATGACCTTCATGGACTGGTCAGAATTTCAGCTGATAATAATACCCAGTGGGAAATGTTTATATCGAAGTTATACTACTCTGGTGTCTGACAAGCCAGGTTGTGTGTACTGGCCTCCAAGCCTTATGCTTGGTTCATTGTTATTGGCATTAAATTACTCAAATCTTGAGCAATTGAGTAAAGTGAGAGTGTCTGGTGTCAACTGAGAACTTGGATATCTTTTGTAATGGCAACCTGGGGAATCAAGGAGAGGAGGGAATGTAAAAGACTGCATACCTAATCTAATGTCTGGAGAAAAACTAGGTGGCCAGATGCAGAGGGCCATTTTGGAAACTTGAACCAGCATCACCTACAAAGTGATCGTTCTCAGTGTTTGAGTGACTGTCTCCTCCTCTGGGTCTGTCGGTGGCTCACAGCAGCCAGGAAGCAGCAGAGCCGGTTCTCTGGTGTGTTGTCCTGAGCGACGCAGCGGCGGCTCCTGTAACCAGACGTGTTATTTTTTTGTAGTACCACACCGATAACAAGCTCGATCGGAGGGGCCCGAGAGCGGATCGCAGCCGAGCACACGTCTGCACACGCTGCTCGCTTTGAAAGACATCAGCAGACGCTCATCGGTGTGGCCAGAGCCAGGTGCAGTGTGGTCCTGATAAGAGCCCAGCCCCGTCATGGCTAAAGGTTTTCAATCAGCATCTCATTTAAATTGTAGGAATGTTCTGCCCGTTGAATATGGAAAATATGGACAGTGTATCTATGGTGAAACTATGGTTCTCTCACAGGCGCATAAGAGGGATGGTGTTCAGGCGTGGATATTTCTTGCAAGCAGACTTGGCCAACGCAGCCACAGTTTTCAGTGGCTGTGAAAGAACTGTAAATGTAGCATAGCATATAACGTAGCATAGCACTGTGTTAGCCTAGCATACCATTACCATAGCATAGTACTAGCATGGTGTAGCATACCACTATCATAGCACGGCACTAGCATAATGTAAAATAGCACTATCTAAGTATAGCACGGCATTACAGCATCTTGACGTGTCACGGGCAGGTGTAGCAGTGCTTTAGTGGACATACACTGCACACTTCATGAAGTGCTCAGCGGTGAGCGTTCCCTGTGGGAGACAGTTCAACTGCATGAAGCATCACTGATCGACCAGCAGCGGTGGTGCACCTGGGAATCAAACCAGGTGAGCGTTTCAAGCCTTGACGCGACACAGCCATTGGCGTCAGAAATAATGACCTGCGTAATCGAGCACTACAGGGCCGGTCTTCGCACCCTCTGCGGCACGGAGGAAATGACTTCCAGGCCGAGCCGACTCTCCCCGTTGCATTGCAGAGGAAGCGTCACTCTAATTTCGCATCTCGGCCGAGCGAAATAATGAACGCCCTCCGGAAACCCATTTCCGTCAAAAGCAGCGATGAAGTCTTTGCAACCGTCGCAGCTGCTAATAACGGCAGCAATGTATGTATAGACTGCGCGGGATGCTTCAAAATTGATCACATGTTGGTTAATTGCCATAAACGGCTGGCTGCAGCTACTCGTTTAATCCTCAAGGAGACTGAGACCTCTTGAAAGACATTGGCTCTGGAACACTTTCAATCACTACTACATGTTGCTGTGAATTACATAAATATTGTTGTGCTCCTTCCATATGTTCAAAAGAAACAAAAATGAATAATTCAGTCCCCATATTAAATTTATGAGAAATCATAGTTATTACAGCTTAATAATAATTCATTCATCATAATTATCCAAAAACATAAACACAATTATTCATAATTCATAAACAGCAAGCGTCTTTTTTTTTTGCAAAAGGCAGCAGTAATTAAGCACTGCCCATTCACTTTGTATGATAAACTTATTTAAATTAATTTTCTCCCTCGCTTCTGCGAATGTCTATGTGTGAATCTCTGCCTGTCTGTCCATGTATATCTGTGTTTTGTTGTGTTGGTAGGTGTAGGTGTTGTATTTGTGTATCTTTTGTGTATCCATGTGGATGTTTGTGTGTGTTTTTAGATGTGCATGCAATTGTACATGTGTGCATGTGTTTATTTTGTGTCCACGTGGACATTTCTGTGTGTTTGTATATGTGTATATGTATGCTTGTTGAGACATTATGTGCAAATACAGGTTTGCATTTTGAGTGTTTGTGTGCGCACGCATTTACGCATATGCACAGTTCTGAAAGCAAACTATGACCCCTCATAGCCAACAACTCATTCCCAGATTCAGAACGCTAACTCTGACCTGACTCCGCCAACAGCTTATTCCCAGATTCAGAATGCTAACTCTGACCTGACTCCGCCAACAACTCATTCCCAGATTCAGAACGCTAACTCTGACCTGACTCCGCCAACAGCTTATTCCTAGATTCAGAACGCTAACTCTGACCTGACACCGCCAACAGCTCTTTATCATGTTTCAGGTTCCGCTTGATGTAGCCAATCAGCTGAGAGGCACGTTCACCCGCTCTCCCCAGAGGGACCGCGCCGCCATCGTGCCGGCGGAGATGAATCCCGCACGCATTGGCTTCTAGCTGCAGCTCCAGCAACAGAGGGAAACTAATACTGTCTGCTTTGCTCTCTGCTCCCCTTCAGCCGCGTATCAGCAGAGCGGAGACGTGCCGAGCCGTTTGGCCTGCAGGAGGCAGTCTCTACCCTGCGGTGTAAAATTAGGTCTAACTACCCTGGATCTTAATGACAGGTGGATTTAAGCCCTCCTTTAAGGTACCTTTTGAATCCTATAAACTGACCGTAATGAAAAGGGAAATGCACGCGGACACTTGTCACTTTTTTTTGTTGGGGGGGGGGGGGGGCACACTGTTTTTGATCTTATCTAAGTTGTTGATGAGTTTAGTTTTTATTTCAATTGCTCGTTTTTGCCAGTCACGTCTATTTAATACGTGCAGAGAGAAGAGGTTGATTTGAGCTGAGAAACATCGTAATGAAAGGCCCTGACAAGAGGAGAAATGAACAGTCACGTGCCACAGATAGCAGCTCGCAGGAAGAGTCCTGTCTCTGAATCCCACCCCAGGACCAATTTACAGCCGCAGAGCAGAGACCGTCAGGAGAAAACATCAGTCCACTGGAGAGCATAACTCCACAAGAAGAGGACTACACAATTTATACGTCCCCCCCAGGTAAATTATTTAAATCAGTGTGCTGCTAACGGCATTTTAAATGCATAGTCCTGACACACCCACATCCTGCTGAACCCGTCAGATCGATAAAGGAATGAATGAATGGAATATCACCAGCTCAACACTATAGACTAGGTGTTTCTCTGCAAACAGCCCTCCACTAATTCCACAACCAAGACACGATAAGCGAAGCAGATGGCTCACAAAATGCATTTTGGGATACCTGTATTTCATTATCATTTTTTAAAATCAGAAGTCAGAATGTTGCCTTTGGCTGGAGCAGTTTTTACCTTAAAGAAATGAACACAGCATGGGCAGGTACTGCGTAAGCCTGTTAAAGAGTGATCTAGTGGTTATGGAACTGTCTAAATTCTGGGACAGGCACTAGTGTACCACTTAACATAATTTATTTCGGTAAAATATCCAGCCATGCAAACTGAATCCTGTATATAAGAAGTAAGTCATATTAGCCACCCAGTAGAAAGGGTTTCTGTGAAGCATATACAGCATATACGGTAACAGTGATAATCTTGCGCCCATCAATATGTAGGAGCAGTCTCAATCCTCTGATGTAGCTGCTGCTAAGCAAAAATTGAAAAATGTTACCATAGAGTATAATATCGGGTCCATCATATGAAATTCTGTTTGTTCGTCCGATGGGGGGAGTGGAGCTGTTCTCGCTGCAGTGTAAGAGATCCCTCCCGCTCTGTTTGGAACGAGGCGTCGGTCTTTGGGGACCGTGATTGCGTGTTATTTAGGCACTAGGGGATGAATGAGTGCATCCTGCCATCACACTTGTATGCTTGTGAGATTCGCTCCAACACACTTTGAGCCAATTAGACACACAAGAGGGGGGGGGTTGGCACAGTGAGCCCCGCTTCCCAGACACGCGAAAAAATCCAGACTCTGTCACACCACTCTCCTCGCTGACATAATTAAAATGTGTATTGTTTGTTTTCTGTCTGCCGTCTTTAATCAAAGGGCCTCGTTCATCAACACCCACACCCTCACCCCGTCAGGGTGCCCTGGGCTTAGCTGTCTGAAGTCATCTGTGTAAGAAATGCTCCTGTAGGCTGCGGTTATGTCAGGTTTGAACAGCCGAGTACCTGTGGTTTGCACATCCAGGGTGTCCTGTGTAAAACTCCAGGCACACCACAGCGGTCATGGTTTCCCGTGCACGACCGCAAACGCAGAACACATTTTTTGAGGTCATGCACGACCACAAACACGTTCTCTGACACCACAACCCACAGTACGTGCTGGCAGACTGATCTCGTAATGGAAGGGGATGGTAATTTAATGTGAAAAGAATTAAACATGGACATAAAAATCAATGTAAAGTCAACCAGCACTGGAAGGGTCGGTTGCATGTCGGAGATGACTGTTTTCACAGACATTATCTTTGCATAAAACATCAGGCGAACACAAAGGACAGCTGATGCATGAAAGAAGTCTCCTGACAGCAGAGTCCCGCCAAAATGCCACAGAGCGACATTTAAATGGTGGACTCTGATGCATTATTTCATCACGTTCCAGACAAGCATCGTCTTGTGTCTCAACTCCGCTGTGTTCTTTTCCTGCTCTTTTTTTCTGTGTGGTTAGTACATAAATCAGGTCTGCAGTAAGATAGGCATGCTGTTTCTATTGCTATCAGACAGCTGCCTGTTATTTCTCTAAGGAGAAGGGATTACAGCTAGTTCAAACTGACATTTCCTTTTGATGAAAAAAAAAAAAAAAACCCCCACACAGATAATAACTGGACAATTTGTGTCTATGATCAGTCAGTGTGATAAACCGTCTCAAACGTGAGAGCAAAATATGCATGATACTCGGGCAAACTCTCTCCTTCTCTCTCTTACTGTCTCACTCTCCTCTCTCTTTTTCTCTCTCTCCCCTTTTCTCGCGGTCGGCCAGAGTAATCTACTTGCAAGATGGGTAGCTGCCGCAATATTTGTATGGACCTGAGCTCCCAAATATTGGCAGGAATCCGCCTCTGTAAATGGATAACCCTCCCAGATGCATTCGGCGCGGCAGATAATGCCGGCAGGAGGCTGTGGAAATAACAATGCCTCTGACTTGTTCAAACAAGCCACTCGCACACAGTTCCAGGAGCAGATCTTAACCATTAGCGCGGCCAAAAAGACCATTCGGTCAGCGGAGGGCGTTCAGCTGGTGGTGGGAGATGAGTGCAGGGCAAACGGATCGGGTGCGAATAGTGTTAAACTCACACTCACTGGTCTGGGAGTGTTGTTAGCCTGGTTTGACACTGTTGCTCATTTCAACTAGAATGCTTAAATTTCTGTTCTTTTGCACTGGAAGTTGCCATGGAGAAGAGTGTCTGCTAAATGCATGTAACGTAACGTAACGTAACGTAACGTAATGTAATGTGCACTCCATCGCTGTCCCCACCACAGATACATTATGCAAAAAAAGTTTTCCTTTTTTAATGTGTTGCGTGTTTAAAAATAAGTAACGCGAAGGAAAGTGTCGGTGAGTGTGTAGCACCAGGGAGTCAGCCTGCTTTAAGGCCTGCGGGTTTGAATCGGCTTTGGGAGGCAGTGCTGTCATCTGTTACTGAGTCCCAGAGAGGGGAGGGCAGGGAGCTGTGTAACGCTGTAACCTGACATTGTGATTGTCATAAGAAAAACAGGCCTGTGTTTTTGCTTTTGAAAGATTTGTGCTGGGGAAAAATGCAGTGGTAAAGTCCTCAGAGTTGAAAGCGAGCCGCAGGGAGTTTGTTAGGGAGTCGGGGTTGAGGTGACGCTGGTCATCGAGGTGTGTGGGCCTCTGGGACGGGAAACAGCAGCTGCCTTGGCGTGAGATTCCAGCATAAGTGCGCACAGCTTCAAACCCACATTATAAAAGGGGAGTGTAGGAAGTGAAGCTCGCAGAGGTGACCATGACGATGGGCTGCGTGTGCGTGCGTGTGTGGGGGTGGGAGGGTCATGCCATACAGTACATAATGACATCGCCTGAATGAACAGCACACACGAACACACCCCACACACACACACCCCATCACCGGGGACCAACACCTGGGGCTCCTCTCACACGCCAACAGAGGAGTAGCCTCAGGGTTTCCATTCCACTGCACCTGACCCCCACCCCCCCATCTGGACACGCGACATGTCCCCGTCACCTTGGAGACAGCAGCCACCTGCTCGTAATCTGCCTTGATGGCTTCTGAGGGTCGGCACCTGTGGCACGCTGCCGTGGCAACTGGCAGGTAGCCACTCGTCGCCTGGATCGGATGTCTGGGGAGAGAGAGAGAGAGAGGGAGGGAGAGAGAGAGCGACAGAGAGAAAGGGGGAGAGAGAGAGAGAGAGAGAGAGAGAGAGAGAGAGAGAGAGGAAGAGAAAGGGAGAGAGAGGGAGAGAGAGAAAGGGAGAGAGAGGGAGAGAGAGCGAGGGAGAGAAAGGGAGAGAGAGAGAGAGAGGGAGAGAAAAGGAGAGAGGGAGAGAGAGCGAGGGAGAGAAAGGGAGAGAGAGAGAGGGAGAGAAAGGGAGAGAGAGAGAGGGAGAGAGAGCGAGAGAGAGGGAGAGAGAGCGAGAGAGAGGGAGAGAGCGAGGGAGAGGGAGAGAGAGAGAGCGAGGGAGAGAGAGCGAGGGAGAGAGAGCGAGAGAGAGAGAGAGAAAGGGAGAGAGAGAAAGGGAGAGAGAGAAAGAGAGAGAGAGAGAGAGAGAGAGCGAGAGAGAGAGAGAGAGCGAGAGAGAGAGAGAGAGCAAGGGAGAGAGAGAGAGAGAGAGAGAGAGATCAGCCAGAGCCAGCAGCCGCTGCGGTGAGGTGTGGCGAGGGTTTGGGGCGAGGGGTCGGGGTGACCCCACCAGCAGGACAGCATAACGAGCACAGAGACGATCAAAGAGGAAAAAGAACTGGGGGGTTTACACTGCATGAATCAGGCACTTATAAATCATTATTCAGCAGAGTGTATTAATATCTACAAGCATCATTGTGGCAGTGATATTTAATCATGTACGTAATGACAGTAGCATAAAAACACCATTTTGTTGTTGTTCATGTATTAGTGGTTGTTGGCAGTGCAGTGTGTATTTAAGCTCATCACCTTCCTTTGACAAAATATCAAAAAGTTCTGTGTCCTTTAAAGCCTGCTATAACTGCAATCAGGACAAAACAAGGTTGAAAGGAACATGCCACATAACCCTCCAACCTGTAGATGGCACTCTTTAATGCTCTGATTGCACCCCCCCATATTTCCTGATACATGGGCACCCAGAATGGGGACAAGGAATGAATGCATTAGTTATGCTACATAATTTGTAACATACAAATTATGAAAAATGAAGTCAGTTATGCTCCTGATGTAATGTTGTACAAATTATGAAAAATGAAGTTATGAAAAGTCAGACTGCAAAAAAGAAGTCACTCTTACTCAGCAATAGCTACCGATATGCAGGTCCCTTCTGTGATTTGCAGAGTACTTTGAATCAGATTCATCTCGTCTGGACATGGAGCATACAGTACAAGCTTTCACAATGACAGCTGAAACACACTCCCTCCCGCTGATAAAACATGTCCTCTGCAGAACATAATCAAAAAGAAAATGATTTTAGATATGGGTGAATGCGTCGCCTTCGGGGTGCTCGGCTTCATACACTTCTGATAATCCAAGCTTCACAGTGAATCTTACAGGCATGTGAAATATTCCTAACTCCGGGGACAGTTAGGTTTTAGGTCCTTGATCAGAAAAGTCAAAAACAAGCAGCGGACAAGTGTGCAGCATGCCGCCAAGAGAGGCCACACCCCCTGGCGACCCCGCCGGCAGGCTTGTGCCCCCCTACAGAGATACCTGAGCCAACGGCACATGCATCTGCCAAGTTGGACGTGGCGTAACGCGTGTGTGGGTCTGAGTCCTCTCCGAAGAGCTCCCCGTTTGTTCCTGCTAATGACCCCGGGGATGCGTTTAGCATGTTGCGTCCTCTCCCGCCTCAGAACAAACACCCTCAAACGCCGTCCCCGTTAGGATCTCGAGCAGCACTTCACACCCATCACACGCACACAGGAACAAAATGTGCTCCTCCGCTAGGCGCTAATTGGAGCACGCTCGATGGGCTGGTGGCGAAAACACCAAGCAATTTGCAAATATATATATGCAAATATGAGCATGAAAATTCTATGTAATTACATAATTATCATTTTGCTTCACCTCGCCTGTATAGATGGTTTCTCTGGCAATATTTTAAAAGTTTACAAGTACACTGTACACCACATTAGTAGTGTTTAATTACATACTGTGTCAGTCACATATTGACACGGGAATCACTCATATGTTACTGAATGGCGGCATATGATTATGTGTGAATCTGTGTAGGTCATGTCTCTGTGAATGCAGAGCTAATTTGATGTATGAGCTTTTAAGTTTGTCCTTTGCTCCGCACAATGACGTTACGCCAACGTTTTCCTGGCTCCGGCGGACACGCTCATGATTTGCGGCAGCTGGTGTGACAGTGACTGCAAGGTCCTTTATACCGTATCTATTTTTTAACAGCCAGTGGCTGTGTGACCGGAATCCCGAGCAGCCAATCAGAGTCCTGGCGAGTTTCCGTTTACGGTTTCACTCAGCTGCTGAGAGAAAGTGCCGCAGAGCATCAATCTGCGAGGAAATCATAAAAAAAATAAAATAAAATACGAAAACAGGAGGAAAAGAAGGAAAGGCTTGCAAAGGGCGTCTGCTCTGTTCAGAAGCAATGTGCTTATTAAAACAATAACCGTGACATTTCAGAGCTCATAAAAGGAGAATCTGCAAAAACCGGGCACAGATTTATTCCTACACCTCCAAACGGAGCTCTTATTTGCCATTGGGAGGGTGATGGCAGGGAGCAGGTGATTAATGAAACCGCCTGGGTCACATGCCTCACCCTCTAACCACTGTTAACCTGACAGCTGATGGCAGGACGTGCCTCCCCGTGATAAAGGGATAAAGGCGATTTATTTCTTTGTTTTGGCGATTTAGAGGGCATACACTCTGCTCTGGTGCAGCTCCTAAAGCCGCCGGGTGGAGAGGACAGCGGAAACGAGGAGTAACACAGCACTGTTCCAACAGGGACTGAAGACCCACCTCTTCAGACTGCATCTCGGTTCCACTTCTATCCCTGCCCCCTGACACCTGCTGCTACTTGCATTTGATATTAATTTTATGCGTAGTATTATGATGCACTATGAATCTGTGCTCTAGGGACTGTTGTACTGTAGTATACTTGGTTTTTGTCAGAGTGCACAGGGTAATTTTTGGTAGGGCTTGAATAGTGTCACGCTCATACTCACTGGTCTGGTAGTGTTGTTAAGCCTGGTTTGGCACTGTTGCTCGTTGAAACTGAATGTCGCTTATGTTCTCTTACTCTGGATAAGAGCGTCTGCTGAATGCATGTAACATAACGTAACGTAACGTAACATAACGTATTGTAACGTAACGTATTGTAATGTAATGTAACACTGCAGCGCAGCGGTGGTGCCTGTGAACACTGCTCTCGCCCCATCGTACCGCAGGTCCTGCGGCAGCCCACAGCGGCTCGTACCGACCCCCGCAGGCGGCTTCCCCAGGCTGCCCTCACACGCACATCGCGCCCGAGAGCTGTATTTATAGCCTTCACGTGCTGCAAAGCCGTCTGCATAAGAGCAGCGTGCTGGCGGGTTTCTCAGATCAGAGGTGAGTGGGAGCGTCGCCGCTCTCTCATGCGTTAGCGCGCAGACGTGAGGAAAGACGACAGGTGGGACTGTGCGAGCACACTTTGTTTGGAGGTTTGGTCTGCATCCGTGACGAAGTCCCGTCAGTTCGGATAAATACATGCAGCCCCTCAGCGATGGCCTAATCACCCCCGCCAGTCTTCCAATAGGTCAAACGTCTGCGAACGCCCCCATCTCTCAGCCCTCTTACTGCTGTGATTCATCTTGACCGTCGCCTGCAGCAGCAGAGAGGCCGCAGCAAGGCCCAGTGAATAAGCCTGGTTAGATCACCGCCCCATTTAAACAGGGCAGAAGCCTGCCTGCAGCTGTGCCCCATACATCACCCACGTCAAGCATGTTAAACAGAACATACCAGCAGCTGAAGGTGACCGCGCTCACCATCTCTGAGCAGTGGTCATCACTCAGAGGTTATCCGTGTTAACAAGGCTGCTGTGGTCATTACTGGTGGCTATTCCTGCTACAGAGGCTACAGTCATAATGATACCATGGTCATCAGCAGTCAGTATCCCTGCTATCAAAGTTGCGGTCATAATCCCAGTGTGGTCATCACAAGTGACTATCCCTGTTAGCAGGGCTGTGGTCGTAATCCTGGCCTGGTCCTCGGTCAGAAGGGATGCTGGCAGCCGCCATTTCCAGTGAAACAAGGTCGCGGTCGCTGTGCATCACATCGATTCTTCAAACCAAAGAAGAGGGCAGCGTTGTTTTCCTTCCTAATTAGCTGTTCAATTACGACACATCTCTGTCCTTCTCATCTGAATACGCCCAGCCTAATAAGCTCTGCTGGGACGCAACGCCGTCATGAAAGCCGGGTGAAAAAGTCCACTGCTGGCGTTGTGCATTGTGATGGCAGTCACATTTCATTCGACCTTGATTATGTGCTTACTTTACCCTCTGCTGTTTGAAAAAGCCCCCCCCCCACCCCCCAAAAAAAGCCAAAAGAGATCTTCAAAAAACACATCCAAGCAAATAAAATGATTTCTCAGAGTTCTTTTCAACTGTGACCCACTTTCCATCTGTCTGACACAGAGCATTAAAGCAGAGGATTAGGGTAATGCTTCTGCAATAGGCGAGAGCACAGTGTGGGGGGACTACCTAGCAAGCTGCACCGTGACCATAAATCAAGGCCTAAATATGTAACAATGCTTGACCAATCTCAGACATTGCTCTTAGTGCATAAGTAAGATTAATACACTGCATACATCGTCCTTTTAGCAAGAGTTTAGGTTGGACTTTATTTTAAAGAGGGGTAGTATGGTAAAACTGCAGCAACTTTGCAATGTTAATCTGTAGTAACCTCAACCGCCCTAAGGATATGGAGATCATTTTGTAGAAACAAAGTATCATTTACACTGAGGTTAAGTGGCTGTATATTGGGTTGTTGCAGTAATTATTTGCAAATTAATTCTCAGCTACATGCACCTGAAATGTTATTTGTTTTTGAAGTGCTTTTTTCTAATAGTGCTCAATAGTAGCATGAATGAATGAATGAAATGTGTTCTCCCAAAAGGAAATGTGTGATCTCTCTGGAGACTGACTGATAGTATAGATAGTCTGGATTGCATACATATAAAAATCATGCCATAGGGATATTTGTTTGGAATATGAAAAACAGTCAACCAGCAGGTGCCTCTCAGAAGCTGCAAAAATATATTTTCTTTTATTTAACTGTTGTTCGTGTTTAAATGCAGGCAGATGTTTTCATCATGAGATCATCATTAGTGTGAGGACATCTGACAGCTTATTTACAAATATGTTTTGAGCCTGTGTGTGAAGAACGAACTCAAGCGTAGGAGAGCAGCAGTGTCTGCAGCTGTGGCTAACCTCTGCTCTGTCAGCTAGCTGGTAAACATCTCTCTTTCCCCTTGTTGCTCATTTCCGTTCTCTCCTGCAGATGACCCCCACGCTCTGACTGGCTGAAAGGTGCAACGCTCTCACCGGCGGCTGACACGGCGCCTGCACGTTTAATGCAAACCGACAGCCATCAGTGACAGGCGGCTACAGGCTAAGCGCAAAACACACCGCGGTGAATACAGGTGAGGCTCAGGTGTGTGTCTTTAGCTTTGTACCGCATGTTAAGTTTGGAGGTCACTGAAATGAACAAAAAAAATAGTAGGATTTGCAAAAGTAGTACTTTTTTTGAGTATATAAGGCAAGGTCACAAACACCAATTGTAGTTGGAGCCAGAGGTATGCCTGAACGTAACTAATGGCTTAAGAATGTTAACATTAAGGAGAATTCACAGATAAGAAAAGCACATTCAGTTCCGCAAACGGACCAGCATTTTCATCGGGCCATTACACAGTGATTATAATGTCCTCGAGAAACAATGTGTGGAGTTAGGGAAAATCCTTACATGAATCATGCACCACCTCTCACATATGAACAGAAAATTATGAGAAATAACTCATAACTGAATGATGTTCACTGGGGCAAAAACATCATCTCAGAAACTCATGCAGGTCTAATTAATTCTGACCCTCGCCGTAAACTCTAAGTGTCCAGCTTAAGCCCAGTCCTGTTTTTTGCAACACTTGGCGTGAAACTCCATTGCCAGTCTTTAGCACCTGACATCTGCTGTCAGTTTGACTGATGCGCTCATTTTGGAGGTATAATCTGCAGAAGCATGTTGACTAGTGAGCTGTCAGTTTGACATTAGCAGGTGAATGGAAAATGTATTTTGGAGTCAAATCTAATCTATTATTAGGTTGGTCTTCTTCCTCCTCCATATTTTTTCCAGCAGAATAAGACAGTGAATTTGACAAAAAAAAAATTCTAAGGGATTGTAAAGAGCATCCTGACAAAAATGTTAGTCACATGGTTCAGCAGACATATTGGATGGAACTTTGTTTTGACACAATTTTGTAACTAATGAATAGAGTTTTTTGGAAGCAGAGTAGTTACTATATTTGGAGTCATTTAGAACTCTGAATCCAATTGATGCAAAATTTGAGGCCCGGATTCTTCGTCCTGTGTTCTTATTTAAATTAAGGGGAAAAAGTCCCAACACCAAAGGAGTTGGCCATGTTTCCGGCACGTGCTTTTCTCCAAACGCTGCCCATAAATGGTACGATTTCCCCACACTTGGCAGTGATCCAACTTCTAACATAATTAAAATATGGTAAGATTATATTATTCCGTGCATCTGTGTCGTCTTTTTTAAATCAGTCCCATGCTTGGCAGCCATATTGGATTTCTTTCGCGTAAACGCCGGCGTTGGTCGGGACACTTTAACATCATCTCGCTGTGCACGGGCTTTGCTGTTAGGTTGGATGGAGGCCTGTGTCTTTGAGAGAGCGATTCCTATGCGGCAGCAGTGCCTCATGCTTCACTACCTGCCTTTGCCATGTGGGCGAGGCTGATAACAGGGGGAGGCAGAGCATCTCCAAGCCACCAGGAAAAAATAACAGCAGCGATCGAGGTGAGAGCAGGGCACGAGCAGGCCACGGAAAAACCCGGCCGAACGGGCGCTGTTCTAACAGGCTGTCACCATGAATAAAAATTCTTCCAGTACACAGCAAAGGCTACGAAAATAAAACAATAAAAAAAGATAATTAATTCAGATAAGATGTGAAAATGAAAAGGCTTTAGATATGACATAGGGCAAACCTTGCTGCGTTCTCTTTAGACGACTATCTCTGTGTACATCTGTTATCGTAGCAGCTAAAGGCGGCGGGGCGTTTGTCAGTGATGTGTCTGCGGTGCCCGTCACTGCCCCACAGACACAGAGGAGGCAACAAAGCCAGAATTCCCAGATGCCTTTGATGATGGAGGGACAAGAATGACGTTGAATACAAGGAATCCCTGCCTCAGACGTAGCAGCAGCGTGACGTAGCTGTAATGAGCAGCGGTGTGGTGTAACGGTAAGGAGCAGCAGTGTGGTGTAGCCATAAGGAGCAGCAGTGTGGTGTAGCCATAAGGAGCAGCAGTGTGGTGTAGCCATAAGGAGCAGCAGTGTGGTGTAGCGGTAAGGAGCAGGGCAGCAGTGTGGTGTAGTGGTATGGAGCAGCAGTGTGGTGTAGTGGTAAGGAGCAGGGCAGCAGTGTGGTGTAGCGGTAGGGAGCAGCAGCGTGGTGTAACGGTAAGGAGCAGCAGTGTGGTGTAGCGGTAAGGAGCAGGGCAGCAGTGTGGTGTAGCGGTAAGGAGCAGTAGTGTGGTGTAGCGGTAAGGAGCAGCAGCATGGTGTAGCCATAAGGAGCAGCAGTGTGGTGTAGCTACTCAGGCAATTGTGGGCTACGTACCTTGCCCAGGGGCACAGCAGCAGTGCCCCAGTGAGGAGTCAAACCAGCAACCTCTCAGTTATGAGCCCTGATACTTACCGCTATGCCACACTTCTGCATGTGCCAAATGACCCGCTCATAAACTGGCAGTGAGCCCAGCGGAACAGCAAACCCAGTGCTAAAAAAACGCACACGGCGGAGAGGAGGAAGGGCGACTCTGCCGCAGAACAGAATTCAGATTCGAAAGCTTTTTCCTGCCCTTGTGCAAACATGGTTACATTCAGAGTGGTGACTCTGCGTTAAACAGAGTTGGGATATAAGGCTAAGCTGATCACTACCTTTGCCGACGGCAGAGCAGACGGACGAAAGAGCCACCGTTAGGCAGTGATCTCGCTGTCAGTGATTGGGGATGCAACCCCTGCTTGTGCTGACTGCTCTGTCATGTTCTCCTGATCTGCCACGCTTCACCGATGCCAGTGCAAACAGTCACCAGCCCTCCAGTTTAAACTCAATTTTGAATTTACTCCTCCTACACTGCTGATGTAAATACAGGGTACACCAGCGTCCAGAAAAAAAAAAAGAGCACACCCACTCCCAAAACACCAAAGCTTGTGATTGGCCACACTCATGCAGAATGTAATTATCCAATGGGCAGTGAGGCACGATCGCCAATCATGCTTTATCCTGTCAATCATCACTGACCGTGATTCATTTTACTCCCACCTGCTCACCTGCTCCCCCAGCAAGCTGGCCCTGTCTGGGGTGAGATATTATCCACGTGCACACACGCACGCACGCACGCACACACACACACACACACACACACACACACACACACCCCACAGCTCACAGCTCACATTGGACAGGTGCACTTGGTTTCACTGCATTCTCCTCTGTGCACTCTCGACAGACACCGGCATCCCAGAGCCTTTTGCGCCCGCTGCATCTGTATTCATAAGAAAACAGACAAGGTTTGCATGCAGATATAATCACCTCAGAAACTGAACTCAAAACTTCGCAGAATTAAACAAACAAATCTCACAAGAATAAGCTGCTGATAAGCACACGCAGTTATCATGCAAATCTGAGTTTCCTCTGCATATTGGGAGCTGTCCTGCATCGTACACGGCGTTTCGGTGCGTTTTCATTAACGTGCTGCGCACCACAGCTTTCAGCAGAGATACAGACAGATTTCGCTATCCCCCCCCCTCACAGCTCCCTCTCAGGGAAGCGGTGGGCCGGTTTGCCTGACGTGCTGCGGTTTTTCAGACGGCGTGTGGTTTGTTGTGGTAAGCACATTTTTCATAATTCCTCGGTTTGATTACTACTGCAGAATGATTGATGAGGGCCGCCGGCTGACTTCAGCTGACAAATTACCCGGGTCCGTGGGTGGCATCATCAGATGACACGAGGAAGTGAATACTGTCCCAGAGCATCATGGGAAGTGTTCATCCATAAGTATAGATGCATGCACACACTCACACACACACACACACACACACACACACATACACATACTCACACACTCACACTCTCACACACACACACACACACACACACACACACACACACACACACACATTCACAAAATGTGACAAGTGACATTTTTTTTAAAAGGAATACTGGATAAATGGTTGTTTTCCTCCTGGCCTGCTCCGTGCTGTGGGTCTATAAATCGTTTTTCTGAAGCCGTGATTTGTCTTGGTGTCAGTTTTTGCTACAGTAAGCGTGTTTGACTATGTGTGAAAGCTACCCAATAAAATGAAGCATGGCCTAATACAGACAATGGATCTCCTGATCTATAGTAATAATCTACAGAGGATATGAGAGTAATTAAGAGAGGAAACTATAGCTTGAGATACAGTCCAAAATCAAAGAGGGTCCACTCTTCCATGTTTAATATTTGAAAGTATCCTGCACAGTAAAATTTGGGATCGACCCAAACACTCACTGCAAGATGAACGCAAAATACAATTTTATTTTTAAAATGAAAGGAAGAAAAAAAAGACTTTGATGAAAAATTTACAGTGAGTTAAGCCATGGCACAATTAAAGTGCAGCTGGAGCAGTGTGGAGAGATGCTTTTGTGTGCCTGTCAAATGCAGTGGCCATGAAGCGCCTCTGACAATGACAGGACACCAGTGTTTCCTTTTTGACTGTTGCAGATCGGCGTCCCAGACTGCGCTGAATGTGTCAAATACCAGTTGTCAAACACATTATGTCTCTGGTGAGGGTAGGCAGACGGTGCAGCATTATGATCCGTATTGGCAGAAATGTCAGAAATCTGCCTAGTTCCATCTCTTAGGGGGCACACAGGCTTGCCCTGTGGGAGAGGCAGTCTCGGAGAAAGCGTCTGGGTGGAGGTATCCCACATCGATATTTCTGTCTTGTCAGAGCCATTTACCCAAAGATCATGCTGTACGTCCAACTAAAGCCTTTCCCACAGGTTCATTTTAAAAGCGCTCATTGACTTTTTTGTTAAAAAAGAAAAAAGTTAATCGGAAAACTCCCGATAAATGAATTTCCCCTGAGCTCTCACTTTCCACTGCTTCTCATTTCCGTTGATTAGGGCACTGTGTGAGATGAAATAAAACGAGGCGGGGCGAGGCTAGCCCCATCTCTGCTGCCCGTGAAGAAGACGTCCACATTAACCAGCCGAGAAAGCGGCCACGGAGGCTCACTGGAGCGGGCCAGCTGTTTGCGGTGATCGATTCGATTGGTTTAGCTTTAGAGGTGAGGTAGGGGCCCGCTCTGCCAGCGCTGAGAGCGAGCCAGGCACCATGATTGGCCACTTAGCCACGCCGCTGCTTCCAGGAAGCGGGGCGGTGAATCTCGCCTCCTCATTAGGCAGGTGGCAGATCGCACGGCGATGCGGGCACCAGGCCTGGCACCGGCCGGGCAGAAGTCCCAGCTCCCTCTTTACCACGCTCCCGTGCCCACCCGGCTTAGATTAGCAAGGGACACGATCCAAGACCACCTGGCGCCGGTCTGGCGTCGGGTGCAGCTGCGGCCTCCATCTGTACCGATCAATGCCCATGAGCAAGGGAGGGACGGAGCGTGTTTCTGCAGCCCGTCTGTGGAGCGGAGTAGAGCTGTCTGATGTAGTGATGTAGTGATGTCACCATTTTGACAGTGCAAATAACGTCCCTGAAATCTGCCGAAAAACCCGCTGCCTTGTCAAAAATCGTGCATGACAATGCACGCCAGTTGGCTGCTTGAAATGATGTAAGACCTGATTTATTTTGAATGAAGAGAAGCAACAGGAGAATAGCTTGAGAAGAAGGACTCCTCCCCCTTGATTTGGGCGGAGATCAGAGTGTAGTCGGCCTTTCACTGTGACATACAGTATGATAAGAACCAAGTGGCCAGTTTCCTAAAAATTACCATAAACAAACGTGTAAATATAGGAAAGGGTTTGGACTGACAGATTCATTCACCTGTTGTGTTCCCTGGATGGTGAAATCCAGGGGTAACACTGGCCTATGTAACAGGATGATGAGTGCTTTGCAAAATGGTACTGTGATTGTGCAGACTCACATATATCACTTTAATGTGTGGTGTAAATTGTGGAATAAACAAGATTGTGTTTTAAGCCCCTCCTGAAGACAGCATATAACAGTTTACATCATTTCACACCCCTAATGAACCACATGTGTCATTGTAGCTTCCATTGGTGAGGTCAGCAATATTTTGCCATTGGAAATATGAGCTGATTGGCTCACAGTGAAGACTGCTGTCAGTACATGATGTTCCAAAGATGGTCGCTGTGCATGAGGAGCTATGAGCATCCCACGTGTGGAAATACCAATACCTCACACTGCGAGACACAGCTCCTGTCAAGAACCTACAGTGGTTCCGCCAGCGTGAGTCCACTGACTCAAAATGACTCCCCACAGAAGCACGAAGCTCGTATTCCAGCACACTCGTGCTAACACGCAACCCTCCGGTAAGGTCTGCTGTGAGGCTGTGATGTTGTGAGAGCATTCTGTCATAGCTGCGGTGGATAAATCTCCGCGTGCAAGGATTCGCAGCACAGGAGCCAGGATATCCGAGGGGTGCCAAAGTCCTGCTGATTACAACCTGCACGCGCAGCAAGCCTGTCAGAAGCCTGAGAGTGGTGTTAGCAGCATGGCTAACCTTCTGCCCGCGCCACTATGCTAAATATGATCACCTCTCCCTTAGGCAGGGGTGAGCTCGTCAAATCTCTGACATGAGCACCGAGCCGATCTTGGCCTCGGGGCTACAGGAAAGCTGACGCCCTGCTTTGCCCTGAAGCGGACATGGACCCTGTCCCAGCTGGTTTCTGTAATCTGAAATCAGGACTCCGTAATCCAGTGTCATGCCTGTCTAATGAGGCTATCAGTAACATGGGTGAGAGGGAATCTCTGCATGGCCTTATTCACTCCAGCGCTGGAAATACCAGCTTCTCCTCATGGCTAATACATATGAGGAGAGTCTTGTGTTTCTTCTGAGATTTTGTTCTTATCTTGGACTGCAGAAGCCATTCAGCTAAGCCATTACTCACGACCATCATCAAATCTCTGACCCAAGCCAGATGCAGAGAGGAAAGCACTTTAACAAGGTGGGCTTATTTTTAATTCAGCGTATACTGTGAAAAAAGTGCCTATACATATATCTATAAGTATGCATCAACCCTGGGATCTCTGGCTCTGACCACATGAATTCTCTTTGAACCTCCTCTCTCAGAAACTGTTATCAATTACCTGGCACCTTCAGCTTGAAATAGCCCCTCTACTTACATTTTTCCACTGCAGGGCTGAGCCAGAAAGCAGACTTAAAAGAGTCGCCATGGGTGACTGGATGAGGTAGCGCTGGAACATGCATGAGGACTGAATGAGTTTGTGAACTCCTGGGCATAGTGTAGTGTCCAGGAGCAGGGCTCATAACCCAAACCGTGCATGTTTGATTCCTTGCTGAGGCACTGCTATGGTACCCTTTAGCAAGGTACTTAACCCTGAATTGTGTTAGTAAGCATCCCACTGTGTAAATGGATAGCATGTAAACATTGTAACATAAGTCCCTCTGGATAAGAGTGCTAAGGAACCACACGATATTGCATTATATGCATTTAGCAGATGCTTTTATCCAGAGCGACTTCCAGCACAACAGATGTGTATCCATTCAAGTTGAATGAGCACCAGTGTCTGACCAGGCTAACAACACTCCCAGAGCAGTGAGTGTGAGCATAATTCACTATTCGAGTTAACTTGTGCAATCTGACTGAAGTATACTATGATACAACAGTTCCTTCAACACAGAATCCAAAATACTTCACAACGCTACACATAAAAACAACATCGAATACTAGAGGTATCAGGTGCTTGGGGGTGGGGATTGAGGTGAAACTGAGGTGCAGTGTTTGACACCAGCGTGTGTTTGAATCAAGTGAGTAGCTATCAGCTACAGTAGGTGTTAGCCTGGGATTTCTGTTGTCATTGCCACCGGAAGCTGCCAGTGCAGTCCAGAGTTTAAGTTGACATACTCATGGAATGAATCCGTCTTCATAATTCTGTAGTTCTGGGCTGAGTGTAGACTGAGCGCTACGGCCTGGGTCCGAACCCGACCGTGTCACTAGCCGACAGTGACCCGTAGCTCACAGGCGGAACACACTGGCTTCGTTCTGCCGGGGATAGGGGTGGGTACGTCGCAGGGGCTTCGGCCCCATTAGCAACAGAGACCCCTGCTGGTCGATCGGGCGCCTGTGGTCCACGTGCCAAAGCTGCATGCGAAATGTCTTCCTCCGACTCATCTCTGCGCTAGCTTAGCTCGTGGACCACAGAGCAAAAAGCAGCAGAGGCTGACCGCGGATCTCGGACGAGGGCACGTGCTTGTCCACGCTCTCCCAGACTGACAGTGGGGGTTGTGCAGTGGGACCGAACATCGATGATGACAAATTGGACATTCCAGAATTCAGGGAATTAGCCATTCCAATTTGAGGAGAAAATAAAATAAATAAATAATAGTAATTCTGTAGTTCTGCTGCCTTAATAATAAATAATCAAAAAAAGATCAAGAAACGGCGAGTGTTTAAGCCTGCGGGTCAAACTGGCTATATATTACATTTTGAGGGTCTTTTTTTTTTTTTTACAAAACTCGTGCACTTAAGTGGAAAATCTTACCAGGGTCTTAATTATAGGTAACATTTGACATTTCGGTGAATGGAGCACTTTCAAAGATCATTTTTTCTGTAATTAGCCTACTCCATTTACATGAGCAATTTTAGCCCTTATTGTGTCAAATGGACGCCAGGTAGGCATTTAAGTGCAATTTGTTTAAATTTGGCTCACTGAACCCACCTACAAACTCGCAATGTGAAACACTCCTGACGAAAGCTCCTCTTCCAAACCCTTCTCTGTTCTGTAATGTTTTTTTTTCCAGTACCTTTAACAATATCATTGATAATGGTACTAATGTTTTGTATTTGTGTATTTATTTCCTTGAAAAATATATTAAAATATTTGATTGACATGTTGCAGGTTCCATGTCACATGAAGACATAATAGCCAGGACTAAGCTCACAATCTTGCTGTCAAATAAGCCATGGATTTGGTTACATCTTGTTAGATACTTTTTTCTTATGGTTTTATGTATCCAGACCTGCTGTGTAGTATTGCTTGCCAATAGTCTGTTTCAGTTTTAGCATAGCCGGTGTGTGGGTTGATAACAGTGGAACATTTTGGACCTTTTATTATTATATTGCACCGATTGATCTGTGGGCCAGTCGGTTCCTTCCTTTTTACGATTTTGTCCTTACCTTTGACAGATTGGGCATATTTTATTATTCTCATAACCTGTAAACAGCTAAAACAGAAACAGCTAAGAATAAACTGCAAAACAGCAAGATTGAATACTCCAATTAATGAGTGTCATATGCATTATGGATCATGATTTATTGATGAGAGTGGTATAATGCATCATAGCCCAATTATCACAGTCTGGTGTACACTATGGATCATAGCCCATCAGAGTGTAGGATAATCTGTGGATCATAGCCCATCGCAGCATATGATACACTATGGATCATAGCCCATCACAGTGTAGGGTACGCTATAGCTCATATCTCACGACTGTGGTATACCCTATGGATCATAGCCCATCACAGTGTAGTAATGTTATGAATCATGCCATTCTTTAGCACTGAGTTCTCCCCGACATCTGCAGACCACCGTGCATTGAAAACACGTCATGCCTTGTTATAAACACCACAGTAACATGTGCGTGTGTATTATGAAACACGTGAAGGTCAGTGAGTGTCTCATTTTCTATGGAACCACAAAAGAAAGAGTTTCAAAGCACAAACATGTGCAATATGTTAACATATATAAGCAGAGAGTACGTTCAGACACAGGCGGGTGATCAGTCAGGCGTTGAGAGGGTGTTTCTGTCCCAGCTGTAGGCTGAATGTAGCTGTAGGCTCACGCAGAGGATATACCCGCAGCGCCTTATGAAGAAGAAGCAAAAAGCATCAGCTTTCCTGAGCTGTAAAAACCACACACAGACTAAAACAGCACACGTGATCCCCCCGCTCCTCCCCCAAAGATCTTTGAAAAGGCAGAATAATAATTAAAAAAAAAAAAGGTAACAAGCTTCTGACTCTCGGTACTATATTGATAAAACAGGTCATTAAGATTTTTTTCATCTTTTTTTTTTTTTTTTGGAGTCATATTTCTTTTTTCATGGATTCTCCACTGTGAAATGAGAGGAAAACACGATATGTACAGTCTTGCCGAGGAGTGTGTGGAGGCCACTGAAGTGTGCCATCGCTTTCTCACCCTCTGCTGGTAGAGGAGTGCACATGCACTCAGAATCACAAAGCTGAAAGGGGTTTGTGGAATAAAAAAGACTTCACTGTCACTGGTATAGGTCTTACTGTGTTTACATTGTTGCTCCTTTAAAAGAACGGCTTATGGTTCCTGGTGCTGGAGGGACACAAGGGTTCCTTAAATAATCTCTGAGCTGGGAGGACTGCTCAAACTGCCTCAGTCAAGACCATGATGCATTGCATGAAGAGAGTGATTGGTTGTCTGGAAAAGGATACCGAATCCCTGCTTTGAAAACCAGTCTGATTGCTGAAACGTAGTCCATTTTGGTTCTCAACACTTGACCAGGGCAATTTGAGTGATAAAAGAATGGAACTCGCCCAAACGAATCACCGTGCATTAGATCTCATGTTGAAAAATGTTTGGAAAATTCTAGAAAGTCAAATTGGCTACACTGAGTGATTATCACAAGGTCATGCTCCAAGGAGTTCTTTTTTTCATTTATTTAATAATCTGAAACACTCCTTTTTTCCACATTCCATTCCCTATGTATAAAATGGTTACACATCCTACATCTGACATTTTCCATGTACAATTTATGCAGATTATTTTTGTCTGATTTTGATTTTTTTCTTCCCACTGATAGGCCATGACTCAGTCTGTCAGTGTACACGTCCTGCCCTTTTCCAGGGTATACACAAATCACTCCGTCCTATTCATCAGCTCTCCGTCTCTGGAATTATTTCACCTTTTCATCTTGAATGTCAAGCCCGTTATGGATGGTCTGTGTCCAGAGTACGTCGCCATCGTCTCATTTGCTTTCAGACAGTCCGGAGGGAGAGGCCCGACACGCCGACGGCGGATTGCTACCTGCGAGCGACGACGCGATTTGCGAGACACGCTGATAGCTTAGCCGTATAACTCAGCTGCCATAAACCGCCGGGAAAGCTGCCTCAGTGTTTAACCCCATGTTGCACTGTAATAGCTTTAGCTTTCAGAGTGAACTTTTCATGCCACCTTTCTGTTGTAAAATTCGTATCGCCTCTTACTGCTTCTGTAGGACGGGCCGCTATGAATCGCAGGGGGCTCTTCTCATGTGCGGTTATGTTCTTTTGAGCATTGTCTTGAACGCTCTGATCGCAGGTGGGCTTAATTTAACAGACATTTGCCTTCATTAACACAAATATACAATTCTTTACCCATGACTAAAACACTTTCATAACACATTCTGATACTTTCTCAAAGGCTGAATAATTCAGTTGTTAATAGCAAAGGGAAAATTACATTGCATCTGGTAAGTTTCATGTTGAAACTCAAAAATAGATCAGTCATGTCAACTGCACACGAATATGTATATATCTAATTACTAATCTATTTAATAGCTAATGGCAAGCTCATCAATATTCAGTAAGTGAGCTAAAAGGTAGGATTTAGTTCAGGAAATACAGAGGATGAGTATCTATTGTGTTACATTCTAATGTACCCTACTGTCAAAATCACATAGTGCTTGATCCACTCAAAACCACTCTGATAAGGTTGTGCGGGGGAAAAAAAAAAAAAAAACTATGACATCTGAAAGGCTCTTAATGAAGTTAAAAATACAATCACATCCTGGCTGGTTTGATGCCTCCCTCTGTCTAATTGGGTGTCTGCCACCCCTGCCTAGGCTAGTAAGGGCAAAAAAAATAATGATCTCTCTAAAACCATGGCGTGCACTACGCAAGAAGTCAAGCCACAAATATAACTGTCATATAAAGTTCCATCTGTTATCCTCACAATGCGTCTCCTCTTCTAATACAGTGTAGCTTTGCTATCTCTTGCTCCATTTCTGATGCCTTCAGTATCCAGTGGAGGTAGCAGCTACACCACCCACTACACAGCATAGTGGGGAATACCCTGTGGCTAAAAATGTGAACCCTTTTTGGGTCTTCTCACAGGAATAACCACAATGGCCCAGAGGCTTTGACTCCTTCAGATATTCATTTCTGTTGCATGTAAGTTTATCTGAACATACAGATTCAACTTCATACAGCCTTCTGTACCCATGCAGTGAGGTTGATAACATTTATCCTGTTCGGTAAAAATGACATTAACTCTATTTCACACAGTCTCTCCAGCATATTTGAAAAAGAAATCAATGATTGCCTCTTAAATGTATGCCTTTCTGTGTATACTGTAGATTGACTGTGCCATTACATATTGTAAAATACATTACAAGAAGCACTGAGCAGACCATTTATCAAAATAGCAATATCTGACAGTTATATCAGACAACTTCGAGTAATGTTTCAACTTATGGAGTGCATTTCAATATAATTTAAAATATGGGCCTTATTTCTGTATCTGGTGTTTTTCAGTGTAGTGACACAGGCCTGTTTCTTTTTTACTGGTTGGTTAATGTTCCTCTTTTTTTCTGTCCCTGCCATCAGTTACATAAATGCTTGCTGATATTTTAAAATATGTGACCTGCATCGTGAAGACAAACACATAAATGTCACCGTACTTTAGTCAAAGAGTTTGGTCCCAGAATTGTCCGTGGCTTCAGTGAATCTGAAATCATATGCACTGGTACCTGAAGGTCATTGCTCCCACAAAGGTACAGCCCCAGGGGGCACCTGAATCCTTTTGTAGTTTGTCGCAGGTAACCTTTGATCGCAAATTAACCCATCGATGTCCATGCATGGCTGCATATTGTTGGCTGGAGAGCAGATGCACAAAAGTTTTATGATTTGGATCACAGCATAAATGTAAAATATGATTTAGAACAGCCATGTACCCTGACTTACACACACAGAGGATAAATTACCAGTTTTATATTAGGGATTGGGGTGGAGGAAGCCAACAGCAATTCATTACCTCTTAGATCTATTAATAGATTGATACAGTAGCTTCTCATCTGCTCTTCATAAAAAAGAACTGATTTACTCTGCGCCTCCTGTTCTTTTTTTCTCCTGATTTTTGCAAATAACAGAGTACAAACGTGACACAAGGCATGCAAATGAAAGATAAAAGCATAATGCTGGGTTGCCAGCGAGAACGGCTTGTCAGCACCCGCGGGCCAACGGTACAAAAACGCGATCGCAGTGACAGCTTTGGGCTTGAAAGAGACGCATTCGTCTAACTAAAACACACATTTATAAAAGATCGGGTGTCACGGAGTCAAGCGCATCCGTTCGCGTAACACCTTGAAATATGCAGACCGCTTAGCATTCACGTCCTCCGCCCTGCTGAACGTAATGAGACGTAATGGCACTCCATTCTGCAGGCACTGTAAGGCCGCTCACAATAAATCTTATCATAGAAATTGTGTTTTTTTTCCAGTTCTAATTCTAATTTCCTTTAATTAAGGAGATTACTCACATCCTAAAGGGATAGTTGGGACACAGCTTTGATATATTTTCTCTCTGTTTTCAGTGATGGAGCGGTCTGAGGTGGATGTGACACAGTAGCGATCGCTGAGGTGAGTTAAAATACCTCTTTGACTGTAAATCGCCTTAAAATCTATGAAATGCATTCTACACATGCAATCCATTATTGGTATTGGCGTTATTAATACATTACATTACATTTATTCATTTTACAGATGCTTTTATCCAAAGCGACTTACAAGTGAGGCAGAATACAAGCAAAAAGCCGAATAAGGAGTCGCAATAATAGAAGTGCTGAATTACCAAGTTTCAATAGTTGGCCAGACGAAATAACATTGGTGGTTCTAGTACTAACTGTAGTAATACAACAGGAAGCTACAGTGGTAACAGCACTTCATTTTCAAAAGCAAGCCTATTTTTAAAGACAGCTATGGTGTGAGGTCATTTGGAGCTGCACGTGACCTAATGGAGAGTGATGTAACCATTCGCCCCAGATCCACGCCGTATTCCCTCTGCCCGGCAGTCTGAACCTGCTCTTCAGAAGAAAGCCAACGGCAGCATTCTCTCTCTCCCTCTGCAGAACCACAGAGCTTCAGCGGAGGAGAAGCCTGGAGGGTCACGTGCTAACCAGGAGGGAATTGTGGGAGATGGCGGCTCTCGGTACGTGTCGGCGCACGACTCCCGCGCAGCTCCGGCTGTGGCTGTGATTTATGGGCGTGTCACGCCCGGTCCCGCCAGGGCGGCGAAGCCAGCGTGGCGGCCGTGGCATTTTCCACCATGTCGATTGGATTAAATGGAAAAGAGGGAGGGATCAAAAAAGGGCTACAGAGACACCGGGCAATAGGTAGCCAGGTGATAGAAAAGCTGGGTCCATAAAGAGACTAGGCAACAGAAAGGCTGGGCGATAGGCTGTATAATTGGATTAACTGTAACCTATGTAAGTCGCTCTTGATAAGAGCATCTGACAATAATGTAATGTAAAGTGGAAACGGCGAGTGACATAGACAATGGAGAAGCCAAGTGACAGAGACAGGGGGGGACAGAGATCACTCTCACGGGTCACTGTTTGCAGATCAGAGACGAGGCACCACCGTTTTCCATCTCCTGCTCATTCACAACCCATCACGGGCTCATCACCGGTGTAGCCGAACACCTTTTTGTACCTCTTTTTGCAGGTGTGTGTTTTAATGGTTAAGGAGCAGAGATTGTAGCCCAAAGCCTGCCAGTTCGGTTCCCTGCTGGTGTGCCAGTCTTGTGCCCTTGGGCAAGGTACCGAAATTGCCTCTGTAAATATCCAGCTTTACAAACGGATAAGCTAAAAAATGTTAGACTATGTAAACTGCCCTGGGTCAGAGCATGTGCTAAGCAACTGTAATATAGTAATGAAGTAATATGACCTGCAGCCTAAACTCCGCCCTGCAGCCTAAGCTCCGCCCTGCAGCCTCAGCTCCGCCCTGCAGCCTAAGCTCCGCCCTGCAGCCTCAGCTCCGCCCTGAATTCTCCACTGTGTGTGAAGCTTTGGTCATGTCCTTCACTAATGGTGGAATTCAAACCACCTGCATTGTGGTTTGTGATCTCAGATTAAACCTTCCAGGAGGTGGTATAGATTTCTCACATGAAGTGATAATTTGGTCCCAACTAGTAGGTTAGCTCATAATGCATGCTGAAGAGCCTACTTCCTTTCCAAAGAAAGGCTGTGATTCTCATAATATGGGCTCTTTTGACATAATACCAATATCTTCCCAATTTGTTCGGCTCACTTAAATTATGAAAACATATTTAAGGTTGTCTGTGTGCTTAACACGCAGCAGGGTGACTTAATATTCCTTTGCTCAATTAAATCACGGGATTGCTTTTTTAAATAGGGCTGAATGAAAGCGTTTATCATTCATCCGTTTCAATTTGCATGAAATTTCTTTGTAAAGTTAATCGTCTTAACAGGTCCTTGGAAAAACATGCTTTGGTTAGAAATCAGCAGAAAGGAAGGATTGTTCTTTTAAAGGTCTATTTTATGGAGAGGAAGCTCTGACTATTTTTATCAGTTACAATACTGTACAAAACAATACTGTATTTGGCTATGAGTACTGAGGTGCACTGCACTGGGGAGAAACTGCATTTTTATTATTATTTTATTATGAAGTTTTATTCATTTGAGGTTTCTGCTCAGTGCAGCCAGGAAATGATGATTTCTGATGTGATAGATATGTTCCAGTATCGGCCTCAGTCCTGCAAATCCAAAAGGCTCCCAGGGCGGAACTGATGTTTTATATGGGATAGTGGTAAAGTCAGAGAAAGTGTTTACTCAAGCTGAAGATACTTGTGGGAGCCATAGTGGGTCTGAGCTTGGTACGTCCTTTTTCCAAGAAAAATCTAAAACTTTTTCAAGCCTCTATTAGACGTCAAAAACTCCCTAGAACAGCACCACTACATAATAATTCTTTTCCTTCTTCTTCTTCTTCTTCTTCTTATTCTTATTATTATTATTATTAGTGGTAGTAGCAATAGTTGTTGTTCAAGTAAAATAATTCTATGTGCATTTTGAATTGCCTGAACTGTAACCATGAGAAACAGACTACAGGACTCTACAAACATTAAATTAATTCATTGACTAAATCATTAATGAGTTATTTGATGCTAATCAGCATAACAATGAGAATAAGCTTCTTATTTCATAATTAATAGCAGGAATTTTGGAACCCTTGGAATAAATTTGCAGCTCCTGTAATACAAAATGATATTTGCCTTTTAATCCACAAACATAAATTACACCTCTTGTGGGATGGATGGTTTATGGAAATTTTCACTTATGTATAATTCATGTTGATGGTGTTTTAATTAAGTGGACTAATCAAATGAAGCTGAATGACTGGTCATGTGGATCTGTGCCCTGGTGAATTTCTAAAGGCGATGCAGCTCTGAGCCCTTATGGAGAAGCAGCGTCAATGCAGAAACGTACAGATTCTATTTTCTAACATATGACAAACCAGAAAAATATCAATTGTTTCATTAAAACTATTCAGAAAACATTTTCATGAAAGTGGCAGTCATTTATAAGCATGTTTTACACGACACATATATTGTGAGGGGAACCCTTGGGCAAAGAGTGGTGCTTGGTGTAGGGGCTCCTGTATAAGTGGATTATGTTACATATGCATAACATTATGTATTATATGTGTTTATATGTATAATTATAGAAAGCTGTTATGATGTATATGTTTACTATGACCTGATATTATGTGTTGTGGTCTTACCAAGAACATTTGATTGAAAGGACCAATAAGTTCTGTAATGCAGAGGTCAATTCCATTTCAGGCATGTAGTAAATCAATAACTGTCTCACCATGTCAATTCAGGGAATGAGTTGAAATTCAGCTCGTGAATCGCAAATCGACCATCACTTCCAATGAAGATTTTTCAACTAATGACCTGAATTTCAATTCATTTCCAGAACTGGCTGTATTGAAATGGAATTGACCCCCAACCCTGCTGTAATGTACCCGGACATACCGACCTGTTGGGTTTGGATCTCAAGTTTGATTTTAGGGTGGGACTGCTTTTTAAAATGTTTAGAGTCATGCCAGCCAACAAAGGATACTAACCGCTGTTCCAAAGGATGCATGGCGTCTGCAGAAACATCACTCTCCTGCATGATGTGACCATGCGGCGGTATAGTCTTTATCAGAGCTTGCTTACAGGCAGATAGATGGTGTCTACAGGGGAAGCCCAGCACAGCCCAGTGGGCCACCTCGCTGATGGAGCCGTAGCTTGCAGATAAACGCAGTCATGACCCTGCCGCTCAAACGCCGTTGTTTTAAGTGGGCCTGACAATCAAAGCCTGCAATACCTCCCGTCCCTGCCTGTCTTTGCTGCCTCCTCACTGTACCCTGGCATTACGCCACACCCACACCAGACCTTTCAGCCAGGAAACCGCTGTTCCAGTATACCCTCCCTGGCCACCTCTGACATTTTGAACAAATATTCTCAGTTGAGACTATTATTAAATGCAGCCAACTAACTAATATTTCATAAATTCTCTGCTTACCAAGCATTTTCCTTTCTTTCTTGGCAACAGTTCAACATCTGAAAACAAAGAGCGTCTGTCTGTTGATGACACTGTTAGTCAATGGCTTTTTTGTGCATAGTCAGGCCTTGTTTAAATAAGTATATGATTGTTTTTGAATTGGTGGTGGCAAAATGATGGATTTTAGTAACAAGGTCATGTTACTGACTACAGTCAGAAAAATATACACGCCTTACAACATGAAGATTGGTGTTCTGTGGAGTCATTTGACTCATTTGTTTTAAAGTGCTGTGTGGTTTTTCTCTGAAAGACCAATTAAAATGCACTTCACATTGCTGAAAGCAACCCATCTAACATCTTATCATGAACAGCCAAGCTCCTGACTCTAGCAGCAAAAGCCAGGTTTTTTAAGTTAGATCAAAAGAAGTACATTTTGCAAAAATCAAACACAAAAGTATTTACAACTGTTAGCTTAATAATCCAAGCTAAAAAACATAACTTTGATAAACACCACCATCAAACAGTGAATTAATGCAAAAAAAAAAAAACATTCAGAGTAACAAAATCATTTCCAATTGATAATAGCTGTAGGGAATTCACCGTAAATAGGACCAAACCCAACACAAACAATTTCAAGTAATTACACAAACTAATGCAAGTGCAAAAAAACATCCCTGCAGTTGCCAGCCAACCATTGCTGCTATGTTTCTGCAATTACACTGCACTTACTTGAACATATTGCCATAGCGACCCTGTCATTGTTTTTTCTGAAACACTTCTAAACAGCATTGTTCCCTAGTGAAGTTGTGCCTTTTTGAAAGTTGTGCAGCTGTGGATGCACTTACTCTATCAGTCCCTTGATCAGCAGTGATGTTTCTTTGACGTTTGTGGCAAGCGCTGTTTTCGACTTGGATGATTTTCATCCAGAGCGACTTATGGAGGGAGGTTAAAGTTTTTATGTCATACATTTATACAGTGGGATAGTTTCTAAGGCAATTTTTGGTTAAGTACCTTGCCCAAGGGTACAACTGTAGTGCCCCATCTGGGAATCAAACTAGCAACCTTTTGATTATGAGCCCTACCCATTACCACAACCCCACACTGCCACCCCGTGCAAAAGGCCGTTCATGAAAATGAGTTACCACACAATTCAGCTCATACGTATTTTTTTCCAGAATAGCCGTTTGAAACGCACCATCATGGAAGACTGCAGTGTTGCAACAAATGAGCTGGCCTCTGAGAGTTAATCTATGTGTATGTGTAGGTGAGGAGTTGTGCCAAAATGAGCTCATTTCACCACTCAAATCCAGCTTTTGCGTCAAGAGTTTTGCACTTAGTCACAATATTAAGTATGTCTTTAAAAAGTGTCAAAGCAATTGAAAAAAGAGACCTTTGTAGGCTTTGCCTTTCAAAGGCTTGTAGCTCTAACAGAAAGTGAAGTTTATCCATACTTGCTACCCTTGTAACACCCTGGGCAATCCCCTCTAGTGCAAGGGGATTAATGACTGGATTACTCATCTCTTACCCAAAAGTCACCCCTCCCAGTATGCTGTACTGGGGCACTACAAATTCTCTTAAGCATTAACCCCCAAGGCCAAGCTACTGATGAAGTGTATGTCTTTAGTAAAAAAAAAAAAATAAAATGAATGTAGCTACATACATTGACATATATTAAATGTGTAAATAGTTTATGGAGTAACATTTAAAAGAACATTTCTTCATACAACACATGAGACAAGGCGTGAGGCACTTGAAAATTTTTCCTGCTTGTCAATGAAATCCATCTACACCTACAGTATGGACTGACAAAAATATGTTGTTTTTTATGAACACTCAGAACTGCACTGTACGTAAAATGAAATTTGGTCTACGATAAAAAAAAAGTACAGTTAAAGTAGAGACAGTGGAGAGTGAGCACATGTCCACACCATGTTCAGTTCTGATAGATCACCACTTTTCAGTGGTTAGATGTATGAGCAGTCTTGGCTTTTGGTTTTGTCCCTTTTCTGATAAATGAGGTCCTGGGTGCAACACATTTGCCCAGACTGAATTTTATGCATCACCTGGCAAACAGATTTGTGAGTGGAGAAGGTGTCTGGAGAGATATTTATCTCTGCAGGTAACCTTTCTGGGGCTTCAGGCTGTGCTACTGGCCTGTCTCTCTGCTGACGTGGACAGAAAAATGTGAGAGTAGCTGTCCTGTTACGCGTCTCACGACGGCCCCAGGCTCTTGTCGCAGGTGATCATCCGTCTCTAGGTGTTTCACACCCCGTGTCCCCTCCCTCTCTGTGTAAAAGGTTAGCGTATGCACTTGGACACCTGGCGTCTCAGACGATCAGAGGAATTAATTGTTCTTGCTGTGAAAAGGTTATGTCGCATGTGGGCAGAAGCCAGCTCACACGGAGAGCGAGATCCGCCAGGACTTCTGCCTTCGGCCACAAGGGCCGGCCCCCGAAATAAACCACCCGGCCCTCCTCACCAGACCAGAGTCACAAAGCACCTCACCATCACCTTTTTGGACTTTTTTGAAGCCTCAACTGACAGAGAAATGAGCACGGAGGGCCGATATCACAGCCCCAGGATCGAAATACTAAAGCCAATTATATAAATCCTAAAAAGACTACATGAATCATTAACATGACATTGCTATAATGGTACTCAACATGTCTACACGTCTGGCTTAAGTTGAAAATAAGGGAACAGGCTAAAAAGGTTTGACATCAATCAGACAGTGTGAATGTGTGTGAAAGTCCTATACTCAGTTAAATTTTCAATGCCGTTGGTTCACATGTTGTTCAGATTATATCAATCAAAAGAGGGGCTGTCCATGTTTCAGCTATTCGATGGTTTGTTGCTGTTGACACCCCTCCCTTTAAAAGGGATAGCACATCAGGCCACGCGGTAAAAGTGTACATTTACATTTATTCATTTGGCAGACGCTTTTATCCAAAGCGACGTACATAGGTTACAGTTCTTTACAATGTTATCCATTTATACAGCTGGATATTTACTGTAATGGTGGTGTGTTGTACAGGGCACCCCTGTACAACATCCCTATTAAAGAACTGTTTATGCTATATATCTTATCAAAAGAATATTCATTTGCCCCAATGCCCATTTCATGGCCAAGAATGAATTCAACAATTTCTGCTCCTCTTACACCTGAAACTGAAATAATCCGAATGTGAACACTTACATGTAATTTTGAAAGAATTCTGTTGTACAACCGTATAATGTGGGATTCTATGGCCATCTTGTAGATATATAAAGAAAGAGTGTATGCGAGAATGAGCCTGTGTGTAATTTTTTTTTTTTTTTTTTTTGATTTTTCTGCACTGCATTGTAAATGTGACAGTTGGAGAAATCAGAGAGTGGAGCTGTTGAAATTCACAGCTCTAATCAGCATCTCGGTGGACCTCCACCCAGCGGTGTCTGTGGTGGGAAGACAGGAAAGAGTGAGCTGGAGGTGTGATGCATTTAGTCACATTGATTCAGTTTTAAAATGAAATACTATTTTTTTTTTTTTTTTTGAAAAATGAATCAGCAGCCCCTCTGGCATTGTGGATGAGAAGGAACCAAAATATTATACATCCAAAGGATCAGTGGGCAACTGCACCCTCTTTTTTGTATTGAATACACGTCATGGACATCTTTTTTTTTTTTTTGGTGTCATAAAAATTCAAATCATCTTGAACATAGTCAAGATTGCCTGATTAGGGGCTTAAGTCTTATCGCAATGTCTCATTTCAATTATCAGAAACCTGTGCTCAGAGCAGAAATTCAGTTACACCCCACGTATTTGTAGCTGGGATGGCAAGGATGTGTTTCAACTTAGAGTACTATGCAGTTAGAAATGCTCAATAAAACTATGATATGTCATTACATGTCAAGTTAATGTTAGTAAATGTGTTATTGCGGTGGGGGAGAGGGTCATCACACCGGGCATGTATTGTTGGTTTGCCGTGTGTATTCCCTTCTGAGCATGATGTAATTTCCTATCATTGATGATCAGATTCAGAAATGAACTGAGAGGAAAAACGGAATGGGCCCAAGCATCCAGTTCATTTATTTCTGCAGGAAAAGGTGGAGATGCTCCTTGTAAAACTGCACACATCTGAAAGTGTCTATTTCTGTGTTCACTGTTTGATAAGGAGCAGAGCGTGTACTATTCAGAAGCAAAATGTCAAGCTTGTGTGCGTGCGTGCGTGTGTGTGTGTGTCTGTGTGAAACCTTGCAGGAGTTTCTCCCTATTTTTCAGGATTCATCTCGATTCGGTTCACCTCGCCTTGACTCATTGCTGTGATCATTTTCTTCCACGAATGTGTCTTAGGTATAGCATGAATGGAACCGGAGAATCAGCTCATCCGAAACGCCTCCCACCGCTGCGATTGTTTAGCATTCTGAATCACTGCAAACCGCAGAATGCTGCGGGATTACCAAATTAATTTCAAGCAAACAGACAGATAACGGCTCACCACTGCATGGGCAAAGCAGTATGACCTGCCAGCTTTCATCGGGGCCAACTTTACAGATAACGCTCTGCGTGCGTTTGAATAATAAATAGCATTGCAGCGCTCAATCATGAGCGTTCAAGTACCAAATATATCATGACTTTTTACATACTGTATATATAGTTCCCACGTCACCAGAGGACAAAAAAAAATGCATCCGGTGCAAATATAAAATTGTTTGCATCATAGCTGCTCTCCTAACATGACATTAATTGGTGATTTGAAATCTTCGCCTCGTGATTCAGAATCCTGGACCTTTTCTCAGTGGGAAATTGCGCAGGTGTTCATGATACTCCTGGTCAGGATGTCACAGTGTTCTGTCTTTCTGAACCAAGACCCCCCCCCCCCCCCCCGTATAAAAAGAGGGAAATAAAGAAGAAGAGTGAACATGTCTGTCCTTTCAGAAGCACGGCGTCTCTGTCCCCTGTCGGTAAGCCCCGGAAGCCGTCTCTCTCGTCAGGGTAATTAGTGCGGTTTCAGTGGCGGCTTTTAGCTGGGTGGGCTCCTTCGCTGGACACAACAGGGAGTGTGTCATGCAGTCTGGCCGACAAGCCCGCTGCACTCACGCATGAAGAAAGTGGAAAATAACATGAGTTGTGAAGCTACAGTGCAAACTCCAGTAGCACCGTGCCCGTGCCCTCAAACCCCACGCCAAACCACGGCATTGTTTTCCTTCTTCTTCTTATATTCTTATTGTTATTCTTCTTTCTTTTCTTGCTCTTAACTGTGATCTTCTGATGATGGTCACTGTGTTACAACATCCAATAACCCACTTGTGTAAATGGAGAAAGTGAGGACGGTGTCTTGCAACAGTGGTGATGTTCGAAGTGGGATACAAGTCCAACACCTGAAAGCCAGCCATCAGCATTGGCCAGAACGACCTGATAACCAGCTTGATGACATAGTTAAGTACTGATAGGTATGTAGTGATCGTAAAATCTGTGTCCTTAATGATGCTGTGTCATTGTAGCCTGTTACGACAAGCTGTGCCCCATCTTGCCTGCATAATGCCAGGGGTGAAATCGCTGAATTCAAATAAAAAAAAAAGATGTGCATGATTGCAGACTGATCAAGTCTTATCTCTGCAATAATTGGCTTATTAGTCTGGAGTTATCAGGGTGTGAGGTTTGCTATGGGCCAATCAATTAAGAGGAAATGTAAGATCAGCTTTCTTACAACATTCGCCTGCCTGATTAATTTCTTTGTGTGTGTGATTACCTGTGTGTGGGTGCGTGCGCATGCATGCGTGTGTGCGTGCGTACGTGTGTGTGTGTGCGTGTGTGTATGTGTGTGTGTGTATGCGTGTGTGTGTGTGTGGGTGTGTGTGTGCGCGTGTGTGTGCGTGTGCGCGTGTGTATGTGTGCGTGCATGTGCGTGCGTGTGCATGTGTGTGCGTGCATGCGCGCGTGTGTGTGTGTGCATGTGCGCGCGCGCGTGTGTGTGTGTGCATGTGCGTGCGTGCGTGTGCACGCGTTGTCTGCGTGTGTGTGTGTGTGTTCGTGTGCGCGCGTGTGTGTGTGCGTGTGTTCGTGTGTGTGTGTGTGCATGCGTGTGTGTATGTGTGTGTGCGTGCGTGCGTGCATGTGTGCGTGCGTGTGTGTATGTGTGCGTGTGTGTATGTGTGTGTGTGTGCGTGCGTGTGTGCGTGCGTGCGTGCATGTGTGTGCGTGTGTGTGTGTCTTCGTGTGTCTATGTGTGTGTGTGCGTGTGTGCGTGCATGTGTGTGCGTGTGTGTATGTGTGTGTGTGTGTGTATGTGTGTGTGTGCGTGCGTATGTATGTGTGTGTGTGTGTGTGTGTGTGTGTGTGTGTGTGCGTGCGTATGTATGTGTGCGTGCATGTGTGTGCGCGTGTGTGCATGTGTGTGCGCGTGTGTGCGTGCATGTGTGTGCGTGTGTGCGTGCGTGTGTGCGTGTGTATGTGTGTGTGCGTGTGTGTGTGTGTGCGCGTGTGCGTGTGTTCGTGTGTGCGTGTGTGCATGCGTGCGTCCGTGTGCGCATGCGTGTGTGTATGTGTGCGTGCGTGCGTATGTGTGTGCGCGTGCGTGCGTGTATATGTGTGTGCGTGTGTGCGTGTTTGTGCGCTTGTGTACAGTATATGTTTTTATACACACAGTTACTTGCAGAAACTGTCTTACAGACTCCAAAAAGAAGTTCCACTACTTCATACCTTTTGAAGTAGCTCTGTGTAATGAGACAGGGGGATCTCTCCGTAAGAGAAAACGAGCGCCTCTCTACTCTTTTTTTCCTTCTTGTTTCAAACCAAACAGGTTGCGTGTAATTTCCAGGGGACGGCAGTGACAATCGGAGAACAGAGTGGCGGTGGCACCGCGTTTGATCCCCCGACGGAGAGCCATGAAGCATAATTTTCTGCTTTGTTTGCGGTGTGATTTGTACGCTCGCTGGGGTTTGGGACTGACAGAGGTGCGCGAAGAGGAACACTCGCGCTGGAAGTGAGCTCAAATTTATCATCAAATCATTGCCAGAGATAATCCATCTCCGCAGAGACTGCGCAGACTGCATTCCTTCCTACTCCTGGCAAAGGAGTTCCTGTCACCTTTTTTTTTTTCCCAGTTTTTAAACAAAGGAGTGTCAGTGGTGGAACTCTGACAGTGATGGAGGGGCAGTATTGAATCAGAATCAGACTTTAGAACCCCAGAAGGAGATGAGAGAAGTTGTTTATACTTTGGCTCAGCCTTTCTTAAGCCATGTGTACAAGTAGCATATCCAGCATGAAATATGGAGTATGTTTATAAATGTATGCAGTGAATTTATAATGAAAGGTATCTCTGGGTTCCTGTATCCACACATTCTTTGTGTGAAGACCCCACATAAAAGGAGTGTCTGTCTCTGTGTCCAGGTCCAGCTCATTGTATTGGCCCCAGTTTTTGATTCTGATTATTGATTATTCTGTTTTCTGGCCTGTGTGCTCTGTTGAGAGAACCTCCCTTGGCCAAACTGTCCAAGCCCTCTCCCCAGAGCCAGACCACTGACAGCAACTCAAACTCCACATAAACTCCATAAATATACACCTGAACTATGGCAGCAACCTCACAAACACCCAGCTGAGAATCAGTTTTAATAATATTCCCTCCGCCAGAAATCTCAACTCATCTCAGGTTCTTAGCTCTATTATTGAGTTTTGAATCAAATCCCCAGCATAAATACCACTGAAACCTCGGTAAACGTAAATGCCTTACAAACAGCAAGGGGAGCCTACACATATTCGTTGATGGTGAAATTCTGCCATCTAGTGGAAGATTTTGGGAACTATTTCAAACCGAATTCTTCCAGGTCAAACAAAGAAATGAAGACGCTTTCAAAAAGAAATTTTGATTTTATGGATTCTATAAGTACCGAGTCATTAACTACAGAGATGGAAATGAGACAGAAAGGACATTTAATTAGGAATCAGGGTGTACTAGTGGACTAGAAATAAACCTTATCCTGAAATCCCAAAGTCCATAAAAATATAATGCAACTATTTCAGTCTTGAGTTGATTTTGTTTCTTTACAGATTTCTGTACGTATTTCTGTTCACATTTATTTAAGTATATTTAAACATAATTTATGCCCTCTGTGTCCGGAATGTTAGGCTATCTGATAACAGCAAAGACTTTCATGGTCTTTTCATTTATTACATAGCTGGATGTAAATTGCATTGCACAAAGAGATGAAGGTCTTGACCAAAGATATTACATTACATTACTGTCATTTAGCAGATTCTTATATCAAGAGCAACTTACATAGGTTACAATTTACTAGGTAACATGTACATGTTACATGTTATTCATTTATACAGCTGGATATTTGCTGAGGCAGTTCTGGATTAAGTACCTTACAGCAGCAGTGCCGCAGAGGGGAATCAAACCGGCAACCTTTTGGTTACAGGCCCTGCTGACACCAATATAACAGTAACAGCCCTAGGACAGTAACATAGCCCTTTTTGTGTGTGAAACTTCTACATTCATAACAGTGGCTTCAAATACTGCTGTAAAAGAGAATAAGTTGCAAAAAAATGCCCTTAAGTTAGGTCTTTTACTCACATTGAGATTATTAAAATTCCCAGCCTCCGTTAAAACACATAAGTTAACTTTCTGATCATGATTATTTCTTTTATCATTCAGTCAGTAATCCCCTATTCCATTCTGTGGACAGCTGAACAGGTTTTTCTTTATCCCCAGGTGAGGAAGATGCAGAGGTCTGGTGGTGGTTCAGGAGGAGAGGATGATGAGCACTTTAAAGTGAGGCCTGCCAGGAGCCTGAGTGAGTTACAGGGAAAAGGGGGGGCGGGGGTGGGGGTGGGGGTACTGAAGAAGCCGGAAACTGGGAACAGATCACCTCCAGCTGGCTTAACCCAACGCTGGGAATTTCACCGCATTTGAAGCGTTTGCTTGTAATGTCGGATTATTTTTAGATTTGAAGCACATCTGAAAGATGTGACTTTGAAGGGCCTGAGGAAGGGACACCGTTGTAATGTTTCAGCATTGCAGAGCAGCCTTCTTCTCACTCAGACTGCGGTGCGGTGAGGGAACAAATCAAACGCTTAGCATTCCGCGCGCAGGGTGCAGATCACCGCGATTGCTAGTTTCACGGCTGAGGAGCTTTAATTATTCTGTTGGAGGCAAACAGGACAAGAATCATAAGAGAGTGCTCAGCTCTCACACAGACCAGCTGAGTCCCCACAAGAGAGGAATCACCAGGCAGGATTCATATTTCATAATTCCATATTCAGAGGCGTGCTTTAGCAGCCACTGGTGCAGGTATGGGCTACACATAGCCAGAATTACTGTGCTGTGAAAATCGCTTCAAAAGCCAAAGAATCCTAGTGGGCAGCGCCCAATAAAATTATCATTGTCCTTCAATGGACAAATGATGATGATGATTTCATACTTGTCATTTAGCAGAAATTCTTATACAGAGTGACTTCCATAGGTTTATCCATTTATAAAGTATATGATGATGATAATGATGATGATGACAATGGTGATGGTGATGGAATTGCCCCTCTCACTCATTCTCATTCCCAGTTTATAGTTCCGTATAGTTTATAGTAAGTCAAAGTGATTTCCACTCATATCTTGATGGCCCGACTGAAACACTGCCTTAGCCTGCAGAATCATGCATCTTCATTGTTTTGCCAGGAGATGGCGCCAAAACATTCCCTGTGGTGATGCCCTAACCCAGAGGTGGCCATCCCTCTCCTGGAGAGCCTCATGTCCTGCATGTTTTAGATCTCTCCCTGCTCCAACACAGCTGACACAAATGAGCAACTCGTTATGAACTCCTGAAGCTGCTGAATAACAAACTGATCATTTGAATCAGCTGTGTTGGAGCAGGGAGAGATCTAAAACATGCAGGACATGAGGCTCTCCAGGAGAGAGTTGGCCACCCCTGCCCTAACCCATATTCCTTCATGCTAGCAGATGAGTTTCACCACAAAGGTCTGCTACACCAGAGCTGATTACAGACTCACATCACATGGGCCTGTTAAAGTACCTAACAAGGGGGAGTGGGTCTTTCATCAAAATGAGATGTCTGACAAAAAATGTTACTGAACTATACTTAGCAAAAAAGAGGCAATGGCTAAGAGACAATGACTTTAAAAAATGCTTTAAATCTTGATTTTGTGATGTGTTAATGGCTAAGCGTGATATTCTGTCTGAGTCTGGAAGTGTGGCAGTGTAGCAGTGTTTGATGTTGTGTAGTTTCAGCAGTGTAAGGTTCACGTTCAGCACGCAGACTTATTCCCCAAACACACTGATTTTACCTCACTTTTCACTGCGTCCTCGCTGTTCTCACCTGGCCTCACGAGCAGAGCACAATATTAGGTTTCCCAGAGTGCAGCTGGACATCCAGTTCCACCAAGGTGTAGAATTTAACACCACGTCTGAAGCAAGCACAGGTGTGCGTTGCTCACCTGGGGTAGTTCGCATACTCAGAGAGGACAGGGAGGGCTGTGGAGGCCGGGGCCGGGGGCACCTGGCCGGAGATTTTACCACAAGACTGTAATCTCACAGAACATTTAGCACTGGCCAGTCACACAGGCACTTATGCCCCTGTTGTTTCTGTCAGTCATATTATTATTATTATTATTATTGTTGTTTGTTTCTTTAATTTTCCACCTTCTTATTTTCTAATGGCTTTGAAACCCAGACAGTTAAAAAAAAATTCTCAGAGATGAGAGGTCTTATCTTCTCCACAGACTCCAAAAGGCCACATGAGTCAGCTATAAAACGCAATGTGACAGACAGATTTTATCATCATGCAAAAAAAAAAAAAAATTGTAGACCACACATGAGCTCAGTCACAGACTCACTGACATTTTTCCAGTAAAGGGATACATTACTTCTAATGTTCACGGTCATGTCATCTCTGCTCAAACTGCTGTGCCTTTTGACGAATGCGTCATCGCAAGTGTATACAGCACATTAACTAAACGGATCAGGTTAATTCAAATATTCATCTTCCTAGTTTGGTGTTATGCTATGATGCCAAGTGTCCGTTTTCCCTAGAGTGCACGAGAGATAAACATCTCGTAACAGTATCTCCGGTTAAATACAGGTAATGGAATGAGGCTGCATTTTTTTACATCCTGATATTCAAGTTTCAAGGTGGATTTAAGGCCAGGCTGCCTCTGACTGATACTCGCACACAAAGCATGAATTGTCTTTTTTTTTTTTTCTTTGTTTCCCCCCTTCCCCAATAGCGTTGGCCACAACCCACTCATACACTTTAGAAAATAGGTTGTAGAAAGATTAGTCTTTTCACAAGGGTGACAGGTCTTTTCAGACCCATCTTATTGTACTAGCACTTTTTCAGATTGGTAACAAATTGATCAGGGTGTCATTTTTTCCTATTCGGAAAAAAAATCCTGAGGGAGAACTGTGTTGGCATAGAATTTCCACTAGGGGGAAGTATTAATCCATTCAATCCATCACAAAGGTCCTGTTTCAGCTGTTCATCTTTTTATTATTATTCACCTCTGCGTAACCTTGACTGGTACAATATGTCCATGTATAACTTGGAGGCACCTCTTATTGGTTTATAATAATACAAATTCATGACTTCATCAACCTCTTTTTGGGCACATCTTGGTTTTTACATCACATTGGTTTCAGAATTTATCATCGACTGTGGTTTTCATGCTGGGAAGCATTTATAACAAAAATTAAACATTTATTATTAATTATACTATTTTAGTAATAAAAAGGACTTGCATGTGTATGTGCGTGCGTGCATGTGCGTGTGTGCATGTCTGTGCGTGCATGTCTGTGTGCGTGTGCATGTCTGTGCGTGCATTCTGTGCGTGCGTGCGTGTGCATGTCTGTGCGTGCGTGTGCATGTCTGTGCGTGCATGTCTGTGCGTGCGTGCGCGTGCATGTCTGTGCGTGCATGTCTGTGCGTGCGTGCGCGTGCATGTGTGTGTGCATGTCTGTGCGTGCGTGCATGTCTGTGCGTGCGTGCGCGTGCATGTCTGTGCGTGCGTGCATGTCTGTGCGTGCATGTCTGTGCGTGCGTGCGCGTGCATGTCTGTGCGTGCGCGTGTGCGCGTGTGTGTAAGAGTAAGAAAACCATCCTCTTCACAGGAAGTTTTCCTCTTGTACAGGAAGCGCTTTGCTTCTGTCAGCTGGTAGTGCGTTTGTTTCCTTTCTTTGTGGCCTAGGACAAGGCACAAGCACAATTAAGGATATGATTACCCCCTTGCTCATTAATACAGGAGCCACTAATGTGGGCCCAGCTCTGATCTCTAAGGTCTTGTTTCCCGGCATGAGTTAAAAATATTCAAAAGAAAAAACCTTCAATGCCTTTCCCACACCAACTTCCTCTTCCTCTTGAAAGAAGCGCACAGTCTGTGAATGAGTTGACATATCTGGCAAACAGAATGATCATATTTTCCCATCTCAGACCTTCACTCGCATGCACTGAGTCTGCCTTTGCCTAATTCCTGTAATTTTTTTCTTATCAGTTTCTTTGGTCCAAGGCTGCTTGCAGTGCTCAGACTGTTGCTTCCTGTAATCTGCTTAGGCTGCTGAGGTATTTGTATGAGTCACGCAATGCGCCGCAATTCAGTGTACAACCGCAGTGAGAGGGATATGAACCCGTGACCATCTGGTCCAGAGCACTGAGTCTATTGACCATTAACCATTCCACACTGCTCTCTCAGAGTCACTGGACATGCTCTGAATGTCTTGGTTCACTGACTGTCTGCTTAAAGGAAAATGACCTTTTTGCCCCTTCAGACCACAAACTGCTTCCTGATATGAAAAGGTTTAGTGGTCTGGTGATCGCTCTTAATCTGGATGCATTAGTCCTTACCAAAATAATTAGATGTTTACATGAAAATATTGCCCTTGAATATATCGTGTGATGTATTATTCTGTCATTGTATGATCTAAATTCACTTTATCCCTCCCGGATAAAGATTAATCTTTATTATTATTCCTTTCTCGCTGCGTACTGCATGCTGAAGCAGTAGGCTGAGTCCGGATAAAAACCTCCTAAAAGCTTTGCACTCAGGAGGTAAACTGTCAGCGATTAACTCGCGTGGTGTCGTGTGCACGATTTTTTTTTTCCTACAAGAAATGCTTTTCTTACGGCGCTAAGGTCCTCCTTTATGACCTGCTTGCTCCGTTCTGCAGTGGTGGCTCTTTTTGAATGGTATCCAAGCGAGGGAGGGGTCTCGCTGTAGTTATGGGAGCCCGATCGTTCCGCTGCCCCGCAGCCGGAGGTTGCTACGGTATCGGGAACACGGCGTCTCTGTTGCCTCCCTCTCCTTTTTTCATTACTGTCTGCTTGCTCTGCAGACGCCTGTATCCACGGGGATTTACGGCACTTTCCGTCGATACCGGTGCGGTTAGTTCTACAAAACGCGGGGCAAAACGATGTCATGCAGTGGTTATAAATCAACGATGCGCGAGCCGTGTGGAGCAATTCGCAGCCTCGAGCGCGCGGTCAGCGGCAACCGCTTTTTTTTTTTCTTTTCATTCCGCGCCCAGGCGCGAAGGAAGCCGCTCTCCACCGCGCCGTTACCTAGCAACCCGCTTCATTTATTAATTTTTTTTTTAATGTTTGTTTGTTTTTGGCGCCAGATTAGCATTGTTCCGTCGCTCGAGGAGCTTTGTGTCCCAGACAGGACTGTCTGTCGGAAAATGCATCAGTCACAATAGTTTAGATGAACCCGGCGGACTTTTAATCCTGCATCTAAACACTGGCCGGGAAGACGAACAATAAGGTCACTTCCTGCCTGTAAATAAAATAGCCAAAATAACTTCTCCCTGAGCTATTTCTGTTCTCTTACCTGAGAGCTTATTTGAGTCATGTAGGAAAATCCATAGTTTTTGTAAAAGCAGAGATTTCTTGGGGCATGCACGTGTGAGCGTGCACGTACGTGCGTAACCCTCTGGTCTTTACATTGCGGTACACCGCTCCACAGTATGGAGCAGCGCCGTGCAGTTCACTCTTTTACTGTGTTTCTCCCCCCCTCCCCCATCTTCACAGGGCCTGAGAGCAATGAGCCAATCCTCCACAGGACAGGAAAGACCGCTCAGACAGGGCCCAGGCTGAAAGTGTCACGTACGCAAGCCGTGCCCTTTAACAAGTGTCATTAAACCCCAAGCGAACACGGCTCCCAAGCAAACACCTTAATGATGTATTGTGCACTTCAATAGGGCAGGTGTTGTCTCTGATCGTTCCCAGCGTTTGGATTCCTCGGTCAGATTGACGTCTTTTTGAAAATCCAGTACGTCTCACATGACTGAACAATGTTATTTCCAAGCTGCTAGTCACAGACCGGAACTGGGTCGCACTCAAAAAGTACAGTCCAGCTCTCATTTTCCCAACTGTGGAAACGCTCTATGTAACTTTCCTTGTACTTACCGCCAGGGGGAGATCTTTGGCCTGTGCTGGTTATGCTCAGTTACTCCTTGACATTGGTCTTAGTGTGTTCATTTCCTTACTGAGAGGGCAAAGTGTAAAAGCATGCATGCGATAGATGGGGTTTCGTCCTCTCACAGAAATGTGCTTGTATAAGACTGTTTTCCAGCTGATGGGCACTTAGGAGCCTTCACTTTGCCTGCTGATGAGAATGATTTATTGAAAAAGCGCTCAATATAGTGGCATCAGACAATTCATCGTGCGTAATCCCAGAAGCTTATTCTTTTCCCTTTTGAAGTCTGACATCTGAAATCTCTTCTGCTTCTCACCAGAGGCACAGACGGCAGGCTGTTCTCCTCTGGGGTAGAGAGTGACCTACTTTCACGCTGCTGGTGGAAGCACAAGGCAGAAGACGTGGGGCGGTCAGGCCCAGTGCCGTGGCATGGAAGCAGCCTGACAAAAGAAACGCACAGAAGCAGCTCATTGGCTGACAGCGTCTGCATTAACAGGGAGTATGCCATATGCCATCCCATCCTCCCAGCGCTGCTATGGCGATCCTGAGCAAGCTTCACCAGGACAGAACAAGAAAATTCCATTTCGCCATGCCACCCGGAGCGAGGTGTTCTGAATGTACAGAGAAGATGAATTTTGAACGAGGGATATCAGGACCAATCGCAGAGCAGGACTCTGAATGGATGCACGCGTACACTGTGACATCACCAGTCCAAGGCCAGGTCAGTACCGTCCAGACTTTCACAGGTAGCCAAGCTTAAAGGGCCAAATGTCCAAAATGTGTGTGAAAAATCACTATTCTCCCAAGAGCTGATTACGCAACTTTTGAACTCTGTTTAACTGATTATTGAGCTCAATTAAGCTATGTTTTTTTTTCTTCTGCAGTAAGCATTTTGCTTTTGGATCCTTATCAATTTAACTGAGCCCTTACAAGTTTTATCTTCCCCAGAATAGCAAAACAATCCTCAGGGGTTTCGTGATGTCAGAAGGGCCTTCCTTTTAAACGAGAGAAACATTATCCCGCACTGGCCGTAACGTTGACACAGGGACAGCGCTTTTTCTAATGAGATGGGTCAGGTTTCCTGTGTCGGTCCTGGGAGTAGCCAAAGCCTTTTCATTTTAAGTTCATACATCTGACTCATTCCTATTCACACACTCACACCCTCAGTGCCCTCACATCCGCATGGAGAAGGTTGAGACAGACCCACTGTGGGTGTCCCCACCTCAAAAAAAAGCAAGGTCACTTTGACCCTTTGTCCCAACTGGAGATAATCTCTCACTCCTAGTGGGAAAGTTTTTAGTCCACCATGGTCCGTGGAAAAAAATCAGGACGAACACACCGCACTACTGTGTGTGTGGGGGTGTGTGTGTGGGGGGGTGTGTGTGTGTGTGTGTGCGTGTGTGTGTGCGCGCGTGTGTGCGTGGGGGTGTGGGTGTGTGTACGTGTGCGCGTGGGGGTGTGGGTGTGTGCGTGCATGTGTGTGTGTGGGTGTGTGTGTGTGCGTGTGCGTGTGGGGGTGGGGGTGTGTGTGTGTGTGTGTGTGTGTGTGTGTGTGTGTGTGTGCGCACGTAACAGTGATTGTTATGTAAGGACATCCTTTAGGCTCTTGACATCCAGCCATTACAAGATAAAGCAATTTGTTATCATGGAACCTTTCCTGATATTATGCTCTCTTTTCAACAGAAGTACACTTGGTACTCTGCAAACTGGCAAACTGCAGACGTTCAGATTAAAAAACAATTGCCAGGAGCCGCTGCACATACACTGCGTTTCCAAAGCAGATTGCAGCACAGCTGGAAAGCAAATGACCAACAATGCATTTACGTGCAACATATTCGCATTGCTCGACAGGGCTTGACAAAAAGCAACAAACGACATCTCCACGGTTTATCTCCACGTGATAGCGTGGCACTGACTCGGTGCTGATAGCCTGTCTGCGTATGCAAACCAAGACATTTCTGTCTTAAAAACAGGCTGAGGTGAGGCGTTTCCAGAATGTTTCTCCGCGACAATTATTGAGCTATATGGAAGTGTGTAGGCTGTGACTGGGAAACTTGTCTTCACATTTCCAGATAAATGAATGATGACTGTTTCTGCTACATTTACAGTAATGTGAGCAACCCTTCTTTCAGCCAAGCTACATTTCCGGTGGCCATTTTGAATTTGTCACTCCTCAAACAACTTGGCAATTCCATAATCTCAGATGAACTCAGATCTCCCTTCCTTTCTGTGTTCAAGATATCCCTCAGATCTTTCCCCCAATCATTTAAGTGTCTACCAAATTATCCCTTTCCTTAGCCTAGTTGTCCATATGCCTCTCCTGAAAATGCTCTTTTGTCGCAGGGAAAAAAGACAGCAGAAAACAGCACCTTCTTTTATACTCATATTTCTCATTTGTCAGAAACATGCTGAGCCTCGGAGGCAATCAAACTATTGAGTTTACGGTTGACAAAACTGTTTGCTGTCAAAGAGCTTGCTGATTTAATATGTACAGTGAGACATGAGCAACAAGCTTTATATTCTTTAACGCTTTCAGAAAAGCTAAGTTCCGTCTTCTTCCATACAGCCTCAGTCATTTCAGTCCTTGCCAAGCTCAGCACAGCATCCCTGGTTCTCGGGATCGGTGCCCAGAAAATATTTAATGGGCCTCTTTGAAAAAATAATCACCTACAGAACAGTGGATTTTGGGGAGACCAAACCAAGGTTTTCACAAGAAAAATCATCCAGCTATTTTGCTTAGTGTCACATGACCTGCCACTGCAAATGTGTTTTTTTTGTCTTTTTTTCAGCTGGGATTGCACCCAATACCCAGCCACTGCCCTACCACAGTCCCCTGGCATTTGCTGGATATTGAAGAAAAACAATGTTTATGAATGAAGCGGTCCCTTTGAAGCTCTCAGACGAGGCCTATATAAAGATGCCCTTTGCCACGCTCAGAGGAGGGTTATGTTGTGAGTCCAGCTGTTGCTTTTACTGAAACTACCCTGCATTGTACTGCACAAGAACCAGTGCTTAGACTGGGATATTTGGGAGGGACCAAACTGCTGTTGAGCTCTTTCCTTACTTTCACACTGGCATTTTTGTTAGCCACACTGCATGGCATACATCCCCCATATGCTTTCTGAAAACTATGCAATGATTTTGCAAATTGGGCCTGGTTTAGAAATTCAGTTTAGAAATATATATTCACAGTCTGGACACACATCCACACACATCCACACACACACACATCTTTACCTATCTATTGTTTTATTTATTTTTTTAATAAAGAAGAAAAAGACAGTACAGTACCAC